>NC_140996.1:167078914-167147522 GCF_052327205.1 Somniosus microcephalus | reverse complement strand
CTCCGAGCCCCGCCCCCCGCCCACCCCCGGCTGTAATCAGTGCGGGCGGCGCATGCGTGGTGAGTGCGGGCGGCGCGAGGCGGCCTGGCGGCCGTTAGCGAGCGGGAAACTTCGGGCGGCCCGCCCGCGCTACGGCCCGACACCGGTGAAACCTGAGAGGGGGAAGTAGAGAGAGAGCGAGAGAGAGGGGGAAGTAGAGAGAGAGAGAGAGAGAGAGAGAGGGAAGAGGAGAAGGAGAGAGAGAGAGAGAGAGAGGGAAGAGGAGAGAGAGAAGGAGAGGGAGAGAGGGAAGAGGAGAGGGAGAGAGGGAAGAGGAGAAGGAGAGAGGGGAGAGAGAGAGAGAGAGAAAGTTTTTGATTTTTAAAAACGCCGGTTTGGGGACGGCGGCGGTTAGGGGATCACTTCAGTTCCTCCTGTTGCTAAAGACAATTTAAAACACAAATAAATTGTTATTTAATTCCCTAACACATCATTAAAATATTTACCTTAGTTCCCTAACACACAAAGTGTGGGGGAAAAAATTGTGAAAAATCAAGATGGCGGTCACTCACCTCGGTTCAGAAGGATAAGGCCCGCCCACACACGCACCGATTGGTCGACCGGTCAGGTCACCGAAGCGTAGGATTGGTCAATCGTCGAGTCACTCGACACTCAACTGTAGGGAGGAACCCGCCGTCCGATTGGTGGACCTCGACGTCACACGGTCGCTAATGAGATGCTAATGAGCGGAACGCTGAACGTTTTTCGGATACCGCGGGCGGGATTTTTGTGCGGCCGAAACGTAAATACGCCTATGACCGGTCCGGAATCGCAAGCTTTCTTTTGAGGTGACGCGCGCGTCGGTACGCTCTGTAACTTTCAAACGTATAGAACACGGACAGGCAGACAGACACCGGGACAGACAGACAGAAGAGCCGCTTTATATATATAGATACTAGCTGGGGAGCCCCGCGTTGCGAGGGCAATTTTGGGGCGCTTGGTCTCCCTGCCCCTGTGTGTCCCCCCTCTCCCTATCATGTCCTCTCCCTTTCCTATCCCTCCCTCCCCTCCCCTCCTCTCCCTCCCCTCCCTCTCCCTCCCTTGTCTCCCTCCCTCCCCCCCCCACCCCTCCCCTCCCCCACTCCCCTCTGTCCCTCTCTCCGGCCCCTCCCCCTGCCTAGCGCCTGAGCTCCGGAGCTGAGGTCCCCCGCGTATCGCGCGGCTGATAGACGGCCGCTGCGGGCGGGCGACGCATGCGCGGTCAGTGCGGGCGGCGCATGCGCGGTCAGCGCGAGCCCCCCGCGATTTCCCGAGGCTCGCCCCCCCCCGCCATTTCCCGAGGCTCTCCCCCCCCGCCCCGCGATTTCCCGAGGCTCTCCCCCCCCCCGCGATTTCCCGAAGCTCTCCCCCCCCCCCATTTCCCGAGGCTCTCCCCCCCCCCGCGATTTCCCGAGGCTCTCCTCCCCCCCCGCGCGTTTTCCCAAGGCTCTCCCCCCCCCCCCGCGATTTCCCGAGGCTCTCCCCCCCCCTATTAAATTGTTATTTAATTCCCTAACACATCATTAAAATATTTACCTTAGTTCCCTAACACACAAAGTGTGGGGGAAAAAATTGTGAAAAATCAAGATGGCGGCCACTCACCTCGGTTCAGAAGGATAAGGCCCGCCCACACACGCACCGATTGGTCGACCGGTCAGGTCACCGAAGCGTAGGATTGGTCAATCGTCGAGTCACTCGACACTCAACTGTAGGAAGGAACCCGCCGTCCGATTGGTGGACCTCGACGTCACACGGTCGCTAATGAGATGCTAATGAGCGGAACGCTGAACGTTTTTGGGATACCGCGGGCGGGATTTTTGTCCGGCCGAAACGTAAATACGCCTATGACCGGTTCGGAATCGCAAGCTTTCTTTTGAGGAGACGCGCGCGTCGGTACGCTCTGTAACTTTCAAACGTATAGAGAACAGACAGACAGACATCGGGACAGACAGACATCAGGACAGACAGAAGAGCCGCTTTATATATATAGATATAAGAGAAGATACATGCATCTTTGAAAATGTAATTGAATCAATAAGAATGCGTGGACGCACTTATTTATAACTATAATAACGACTGCAAGATCATTATTGAAACTGCATTGTATGGAATATTACACTTTGTAATGAGTCAGAATACATACAAAGTTGTCTGCAACCACACAAAGCTGTATACAAAGAACAATCTATATGTCATTGCTTACAAAATGGGCAGAAATGGGGATGGTGACAATTTTCATGCATCTTGACATTGGCAGGATTTTTGAGAGAATTTGGTTTTGCTATTTTTCTCTCAGATTTTTCTCTGCCAGCTTTTCCCCCCCCCCTTCCCCTGTTCAATAGGTGTACTGAATCCCCGCTGCAGTCAGTGGAAGGGAATATCAGGTGCTGCGTAGAACGGGCGGCCCATCCAATACCGCTCGTTTTGCGCCGGCACTAGAGACGAGTTTCTGGGCCAGACTATTTTCTGTGATTGAAGGGTCTAGAGTAGAATGACATAGTATTCCGGAAAGTGTAACAGTCAAAAAGCAGAGCGAGGCCGGCCTGCGAGTGACACGACAGCAAGGCCACCAATCTACCTACTCCTGCTCCTATTTCTTACGCTTCCTGTCCGGAAGCAAAGGTCAGCGAGGGGTCGGGTCAGGAATGTAAATAGCAACTCATGATTTCGATACCATGATTTTTAAGAGTTTGTCTCCCGATTTATGAGGCAGTGGGTTTGGCAACACTGTAACATTCAGTTAAATTCAGGCCTTATCCAACCCAGCAAATACTTATGATATAAGTTCATTCTTGTAATAAAAATGTTCTGGTATATTTGCAATACAAAAATGTTTGACAACAAAATAATTGAGAAATCATCTAGAAGGGCCCTCTAGCCATTATTCCTTAACAATGCCTCAAGAAATTTAAGCCGGTTCATGATAATGGTCAGATACATGGTACTTGACACTGTGGGAGTAGAATTCCCATTAGGATTTCCCCAGCGCTGGGCTAGAGAAACCTGGATTATATAAAATATTCTCCAGCTTTTACTATAAATAATAAAGACTGCCCAGATTCTGGGAAAAAAAGATAGATACTGTTGCTCATCAGCTGTGAGGAGATGCACAATCTGCAAGGCATCAGGATTCTGCCCCCAATGTCATTATCATATCAAGAATCAAAGTTGTGAGTACTCTGACAAACAAGCAGATTCATCTGGTTTCATAGTTTGGAGTTGTCCCTTTAAAACAGGCAAAATACATGAGATCTTAAAAGGCCATCTGCTGCTTCAACCTATATTTGCTGTGACCTTTGTTATAGCCTCCCCTGATAGCAGGCTAGAGAGCAGTGTAACACAGCATTTTCAAATATATACAGATTTTGTGATTGCTTCAGTTATGAATGACAGCTTGTTATCTTTGAATGAGACTGGCCATTATTAATTTATAAGAAGCACTGACAACAGGTGGAGAGCTATTAAACAGGAGCAAATGGACAACAGTCCTCAGAGTGATTGAATCGAACAAAATGGTATCTTCATCAAGAAGCAGATAGATTTTAACTCAGTCCCACATCTCTAAAGGAGGTAAGGGGGAGAGGTACACAACAGGTGTTTATAGAGATACAACTTAGATTTGCAAGATTTTGCTATTTTTTGCCATCAAGGGACTAGATGATAGATTTCCACTGTAAATATAACTATAACTCCGGACGAGTCCCCCGCTTTTTGGCCTCTGAGGGGAATCAAGGGATATGGGGATCAGGCAGGAAAGTGGAGTTGAGGTCGAAGATCAGCCATGATCTTATTGAATGGTGGAGCAGGCTCGAAGGGCCATATGGCCTACTCCTGCTCCTAATTCTTATGTTATGTTCTTATAAATATGCATTACACATGTCACATCTCATTCATAGTTTTAAAATATTAACCAAATTGATTAAAATCAACAAAATCAAGGTCTGATATGATCGCTTATCGAGGACTGGAGATGGATTTGAAAAATAACCTATGGACTAGGATTTTCTGTTTGTTGTCACAGGCGCATTGTCAAACAATTTACCGAGATAGTAAAGTCAGGGAAGGCAGTCTCAAATAAAGCCAGGGAAGGCAGTCTCAAATAAAGCCAGGGAAGGCAGTCTCAAATAAAGCCAGGGAAGGCATTCTCAAATAAAGCCAGGGAAGGCAGTCTCAAATAAAGCCAGGGAAGGCAGTCTCAAATAAAGCCAGGGAAGGCAGTCTCAAATAAAGCCAGGGAAGGCAGTCTCAAATAAAGCCAGGGAAGGCAGTCTCAAATAAAGCCAGGGAAGGCAGTCTCAAAGCCACAGGCAGTTGGGACTTGCTATGAGGGTTATCTAAAATACAAGAGCCAAAAAAACCAGAGTAAAGAACGGTAGAAAAATAGACCCAAAAATGTAACAAGGATGATAAGAGGTTACTATTATCTCGATCTGTTCTCATCTTTTCAACTACCCAAGGGATCAAGGGGAACAGGAAATGGATACAAAATCCTTTGTGAGCAGGAAAAGGAGACTGTCGAACCGCCAGGCTGACAGTTTGTCATCAAGCAGAAATACTGGAGAGGATAGTTGTCTGGAGAAGCATGCAGCTCTCTCTCTCGCTGGATTTCTACAACTCCTGAAAATGTCCTGAAAGATGGACTTCTGCACAAGTATGAGCAAGTTATGGTGGCCAAGACAATTGCTTAACATAAACCATTAGGTTGTTTTTTTTTTTTTTTTTTTTTTTTTAAGTAGAATTAATTCCTAGTTTTCTTAAAAAAACATTTGTGGCAAACTTATCAATGTGGACATAATGAAAGGCTGCAGAGCGACACACTTATGTAACAATGCTAAAATTAGTGGAAGCATAGGTACTGATTTAAACCAACTCTTCTTCATTTCCCCTCCACTGCCTCAAATAAAGGAAGGATCCTTAATGGCCCTCCCTAACTGCCTCAAGGAAACTGTTTTCACAAGAGGACGTCATTAGAGCAAACATGAAACACACTGGCCCAGAATTTGTGGTCAGCGGCGAAGGAACAGTTTTGTGGGCTTTTAAGCAGAAACTTACAGTATTGAGATTTTTTCAGAGTGGCACCCTCTACAGGGAATCTGTGGTGTGTGAGAGCAGAGCAAGCAACAGCGTGTCTCACTTCAACCAGTCAGATTGAAGAAACCTCACTGAGAAATTCGGCTGCGCCCCACGAGGCTGCCGTGGGCGATGTCAGTGCCAGCCTCGCGGGTTACGACCTGGGCCAACCTCCGCTCGCGGGGTGGTAGTTAAAGGGGAGGTGCAGCCTCGACCCTATTTTCGGGTGATGTGGCATGGTCCTGGCCAACATTGCACAGCCCAGCACCGCGTCTCGGCGCCGGGCCGCTGCCATGGCACCACACCGCCCTAGCGGCCTAGTTTTAATGCAGTCTCTTGGCGAGGTACCAATATAGCGCAGCTTGTAAAGGAACAGGGCAAATCAGACAGCAACTTCCTGATTTCTGCGTTTAACTGCGCATGTGCGGACTCCGGAAGTTGCTGTCTGATTTACTCCAGAATAACCGTGAGCGCTGATAGCCCCACCGTTATTCTTAATACAAAATCCAGGCCATTGGAAAGAAAAACAGAAACATGAACAGAAAAGATTTTTAAAAAAAATTGAAAATACATATCTGAAATGTAATGGGGATCAAATATTTCTAGAACTCATTAAATAAAGTACAGTTTCAGCCATGTTTATGGCTTGCTTCATGAAACACCTTTAATGCACCAATCAAGCAGGAAAATGTATTTTTAAATAACTGTTTTACAATCAAAATACAGGAACATCCTCTGTTTTGCATTGGGTCAGGCTTCCCTAGCAACTCCATTTTTGAGATGTTGCTAGACACACATTTTAGTATCCAAATGAGCACCTTCTCAAACGCTGGCAACCTGTTGCAGTCATCCTTTACAATAAAAATATGTTCACAGAAGCAATAAACCAAGGTATTTAGCACTTTGAATAATATAACCCCCTCGAATTTGGTCTAAAATATCCTCCAGTTTCCCTGTAATTCTACATGTGAATGAAGTTTTCAGAATATAGACTGAACCACATGGACAATCAATTCAGAATGCTACACAATATTTTGTACAATTTTCATACATTGTATGGTAAATTTGCAGAAGCTATTGCATGGACCAGAGTTTCCTAAATGATTAGCAATCTCAAATGTTCAAAACCATGACTTCAATCTTGAAGTTTGCTGACAATACAACATAAATGAATTACTACCAGCATACGGGTTCGTGCAGGGCGCAAGGGTTTTAATGTTTCATTTGAACTACAGGATTCCTTTCTAACCCAATATGTAAAAAGCCCAACAAGGGAGGAATTGCTATTGGATCTAGTTATGGCGAATGAGCCACAGCAGATAAGAGAAGTAAAAGTAGGGGAACATTTAGGCAATAGTGACCATAATATAATATGCTTTAAGATGACAATAGAGAAGGACATAAGAATGACAGAAACCAAGTTAATAGATTGGAGAAAAGCTGATTTTGAGGGGCTGAGAATAGAATTTGGGAAGATAAAATGGGCAAAAATACTGGCAAACAACGATGCAGAACGACAATGGGAAACATTTGAAACGATGTTCAACAGAGTGCCGGAAAAATATATTCCGCTAAAATGAAAGAACAAACTAAACATGAATGAGACTCCATGGATAAATAAAAACATAAGGAAACAATTGAGGATAAGGAAAGAGGCATACATTAAGTACATAGGCAGCAGAGGCGTGCAAGATAAGAGAGAATGCGAAGGGATTACGAGAGAAGTCAAAAAAAATTTAGGAAGGCAAAGAGGAACTATGAAAGTAAATTATCAAGAAACATAAAACAAAATAGTAAAATATTTTACAGGCAGATCAATAAAAAAAGTTTGGGATGGGAATAGGGCCATTAAGGGATAGACAGGACAATACCACAGGTAACGATAGGGAGGCAGCAGAAATATTAAATCATTATTTCGCTTCGTTATTTACCAGGGAAATAGAACAGGTGGACATGACATTGGATGATGAGATTAGTAATGAGATAAATTCATTTAAAATAAAAAAGGGGATGGCCTACTCCTGCTCCTATCTTCTATGTTTCTATATTAAATAAACAAATCAAACTCAAGGGAGGGTAAAACCCCTGGTCCAGATGGATTGCATCCACGCATTTTAAAAGAATCTATGGAAGAGATAGCAGAGGCATTACTACAAATATTTAATAATTCATTAGAAAAAGGTGTAGTGCCAGAGGACTGGCGGATAGCTAACGTAATACCTATATTTAAGAAGGGGGATAGAACATGTCCAGGGAATTATAGACCAGTCAGCTTAACATCGGTGGTAGGAAAAATAATGGAATCCCTACTAAAAGGAGAGAATAGAAGAACATCTAGAAACAAAAAGTATAATAATGAATAGTCAGCATGGATTTCAAAAGGGAAAATCTTGATTGACCAACCTTATTGAATTTTTTGAAGAGGTAACAATGAGAGAGAGCAGACAATGGTAATGCAGTAGGTGTAATTTATCTAGATTTTCAAAAGACCTTCAATAAAGTACCCTATAATAGACTCACGAATAAGGTCAGAGAATGTGGAGTCAGGGGACAAGTAGCAGAATGGATAGCTAGCTGTGAACTATGAACTGTGAACTATGAACTGTGTACATACCTCACTTCCTGTCATATGTCACTTCCTGTTGGACTGGTATAAATACTGGTCTGTTCAGTATTGTAAGAGGCTTCTACCAGAGGCATGGTAAAGACCTCTCTTGTATATAGTGTGTTTATAAGTTACTTAAAGCTTACTTTAAAGTTACTTGATGGTAAGTCTCCTTTTTCTTACATCAATTTAAGTAACTTAGTATTTACACTGACAAATACTAGACCTTCAGACAAACTCGGAAGTTAAGGATCCAGGGAACCACCCATCATGGAGAAAATCCTTAGACCTATTCGTCTGGACTTGGACCCGAATACACCAGCAGCTGGCAGGGTATGGAAGCATTGGTATCGTACTTTTGAGAATTTTCTGGATGAATGTAAAGTGGATGCTCCTGCTAAATTGAAGATACTTGTCAATTATGTGACCCCAAAAGTGTTCGAATATGTTGATGACTGGGATAATTACGAAGAGGTGATTCGGGCACTTAAGAAACTGTATGCGAAGACCCCAAATGAGGTCTATGCTAGACATCTACTGGCCACAGCCCGACAAGGGCCAGGGGAATCAATTGACGAATTCCTGCAAGAACTTCGCAGGCTCAGCGTAGATTGTAACTTTCAGGCAGCCTCAGCTGAGCTGTACCGCCAAGAAATGATTCGTGATGCTTTCATCTGCGGGATTGCCTCTCCATTTATACGCCAGCGTCTACTAGAAAGTAAAACACTTGAGCTACAAAAAGCTTTTGACCTAGCTTGTTCACTGGATTTGGCAAAGAGAAATGCAGACCTCTATCAGCTGCCCAGATCTCGATCTGCTGCTGTAGCTGCAACCAGACAATTCAAGCGGTCTCAGGTGAACCCTATCATGGGGGAATCTAATTCTGATAATTCTGATGAAGAAGAGGAGGACGACCCCACTTTAGCAGCCTCTTGGCAATCTAGGAAGGAATGCTTCTTTTGTGGAGATGCTTTTCACCCTAGGAAAACCTGCCCTGCTCGCAATGCAATCTGCAGTTATTGCGGGAAAAAAGGACACTTTGCTAAAGTTTGCCTATCAAGGGCCTCTACGAGGGCCAATCCAGCTAAGACCTACCGAACTGCCCCAATTAGGGCCTATCAAGATGCTCCAGCTAGGACCTATCAAGCTTCCTCTCGAGCTCTCTCCCGAAGAAGCACACCGAGAGTTTTAGCCACTCTCTGTGCAACGACACCAATTACAGCTGCTTGCCCACAGAACCTGTCTCAGGCAGCCACAAAAATTTCAATTAAAGGGCATACCTTAGATGCCTTAATTGACTCAGGAAGTACTGATAGTTTCATTAAGGAACAGATTGTTGCGAAATTGAAACTACATGTCTTCCCATCGGACCAGGCAATTGCGATGGCCCAGTCATCACTTAATACCAGAATCTCCGGCTTTTGTGTTGTTGATATGACACTTCATGGTCGTATGTATCCCTCCACCCGACTTTCGGTGCTCAAAGACTTATGTAGTGATCTCCTCTTAGGGCTGGACTTCCAAAAACAGCATAAGAAACTCACCATTGAGTTTGGTGGATCCAAACCCGGACTTACTATTTCTAATATACCATCTAAATTACCTTTTTGTGCATTATCAGCAGCTTCACTTGATGAACCCTCATTATTTGCCAGTATTCCGCCTCAATGCCAACCGATAATAACGAAATCGCGGCGCTTTAATCAGGAAGACCAATCTTTTATTGCGGCTGAAATCTCTCGACTTCTAGCAGAGG
Organism: Somniosus microcephalus; assembly: GCF_052327205.1. Lineage (NCBI taxonomy): Eukaryota > Metazoa > Chordata > Chondrichthyes > Squaliformes > Somniosidae > Somniosus > Somniosus microcephalus. Next base: position 167,138,073 of record NC_140996.1, on the reverse strand, counting down.
ATATCATTGAACCATGTTCGTCGCCCTGACGGGCTCAAGTCGTCATTGTCAAGAACCCTCTAAAACCTCACAAACAGCGACTATGCATCGATTATTCGCAAACCATCAATCAATATACCGACTTGGACGCCTACCCATTGCCACGCATTGATGATATGGTTAATAAACTGGCCGAATACAAAGTGTTCTCAACTTACGATTTAAAAAGTGCCTATCATCAGTTACCCTTGAAGGTCTCAGATAAGCAGTACACAGCCTTTGAGGCTAATGGACGGCTGTACCAATTTCGTCGCCTCCCATTCGGGGTTACTAATGGAGTGGCTGTCTTTCAACGGGCAATGGATGGCCTGGTTAAGCAGGAAAACCTAAGGGACACTTTTCCCTATCTTGATAACATTACCATTGCAGGTCACGATCAACAGGAACACGACTCCAACCTCCAAAAATTTCGGGATGCCCTCCATCGCCGTAATTTGACCCTGAATGAATCCAAATCTGTTGAGTCGCAACCGACCATCAACATCCTTGGCTACTGCGTAGGCAATAGTATCATTAAGCCAGACCCAGAAAGACTTCGCCCGCTCCAAGAGCTCCCGTCACCTAAGAATCCGGCTTCTTTACGTCGGGCTCTCGGTCTGTTTGCATACTACGCTAAATGGATTCCTCATTTTTCGGACAAAATCCAACCCTTGCTGCATGCTAGATCATTTCCACTGGGAACAGCGGCTGTTGCAGCCTTTAACCTTCTCAAAAAACAGTTGGAGAAAGCGGCTCTTCACTCCATCGATGAGAATCTCCCTTTCGTGGTTGAATGTGATGCCTCGGAGGTGGCGATCTCGGCTACTCTGAATCAGGAAGGTCGTCCTGTAGCATTTATGTCCAGGACCTTACAAGGTGCCGAGCTACATTATCCTCCGGTTGAGAAAGAAGCCACAGCCATCATAGAGGCAGTACGGAAGTGGAACCATTTTCTAGCTCGCCAGCACTTTACATTGATCACGGACCTACGATCAGTCGCCTTCATGCTCGATAATCGAAAACGAACCAAAATTAAGAATAATAAAATACAGCTTTGGAGGATGGAACTGGCCTCTTTTGGTTATACCATTCTCTATCGGCCTGGCAAGGAGAATGTGGCCCCGGACACCCTCACACGGGCATTCTGCTCCACTATGTCATCCTCCACTCTCATGGATGTCCACAATGGTTTGTGTCATCCTGGCGTTACGCGCATGCTACATTTCGTACGAACACGGAATCTCCCTTTTTCCACTGGAGATGTAAAGAAAATATGCTCAGAATGCCGGCTTTGTGCGGAATTAAAACCTCAGTTCTTCCGCCCCTCAGCTGGTATACTCATACATGCAACCCAACCGATGCAACGACTTAGCATCGATTTTAAGGGCCCAGTGCCCTCTTCAACTCGGAACACATATTTGCTCACCATGATCGACGAATATTCACGTTTTCCGTTTGCCTTCCCCTGCTCCAATATGCTGGCGTCCACAGTAATCTGCTGCCTTGAGCAGGTATTTTCTCTCTGTGGCATGCCGGCTTATATTCACTCAGATCGGGGTCCATCCTTTATGTCAAGGGAACTCAAGGACTACCTCTCAGAACGGGGAATTGCTACAAGCAAAACAACACCATACCATCCCATCGGAAATGGGCAGGTAGAGAGGTATAACGGTATCATCTGGAATTCCGTACGTCTCGCTTTAAGATCTCGGGGCCTACCAGACCAGCAATGGGAAACAGTGCTTCCGGATGCATTGCACTCTATACGGTCCCTGCTTTCTACAGCCACAAATACTACACCTCATGAGCGGTTCTTTGGATTCCAGCGTCGCTCATCTCATGGGACATCACTCCCGTCATGGCTAACTACTCCTGGACCTGTATTACTCCGAAGATACGTTCGGACGTCTAAAAATGACCCTCTCGTAGACGAGGTTGAACTAACCGATGCCAACCCCACCTATGCAAACATACGATATTCCGACGGCCGAGAATCTACCGTATCATTACGGGATCTGGCTCCCTGCCCACCAGGACCTAGTGGGACATCGGGTGATGGCATTTCACCAGGAAACTCTTGGGACCTATCGGGTACCCCTCTCCAGGATCCTGATCGGACACCAACTAGCTTGGTGCCGGTAGAACCCCGTGCTCAAGGTTGCGACCCTCCCAGTACCGCGCATGAAAGTACTGATCCGCCACAGACCAGCTCTGCACCTCCCTCTGAACAGAGGCAGTCCGACTTTGAACCTATTGGGGCTCGTACTCGAAGCCATGATCTCCCCGACCCTTCACAGGGCAATCCAGGCCACACAGACTCTGACCAATGGCCAACCGCATGTAAGCGGACCAGCGACCCTCTACGACGGGAATCCAAACGGGTGCGACTCTTCCTTGTTCGGCGGCTGCGGACCAAAAGGTAGACCACAGCCTCCTAATCCTGCAGGAGGGAAGAATGTGATAAAAATGCTAACTTCCGGGAAGTTATGTCATCACTTCCTGTGAACTATGAACTGTGAACTATGAACTGTGTACATACCTCACTTCCTGTTGGACTGGTATAAATACTGGTCTGTTCAGTATTGTAAGAGGCTTCTACCAGAGGCATGGTAAAGACCTCTCTTGTATATAGTGTGTTTATAAGTTACTTAAAGCTTACTTTAAAGTTACTTGATGGTAAGTCTCCTTTTTCTTACATCAGTTTCCACTTGTGGGGAGGAGCATAACTAGAGGCCATCAATGTAAGATAGTCACCAAGAAATCCAATAGGGAATTCAGAAGAAACTTCTTCACCCAAAGAGTGGTGAGAATGTGGAACTCGCTACCACAGGGGGTGGTTGAAGCGAATAATAGATGCATTTAAGGGGAGGCTGGACAAACATATGAGGGAGAAGGGAATAGAGGGTTATACTGATAGATTTAGATGAGGAAAGACGGGAGGAGGCTCGAGTGGAGCATAAACACCAGCATGGACTGGTTGGGCCGAATGGCCCGTTTCTGTGCCGTATATCCTATGTAATCCTACGTTACTTTTTTCCTCGGCTATTATCAGCAAGCACCCACAACACGTTTACTTCAAGGATGGTATCACAAATTATTTTCCTATATCCATTATAAAGCATTTCTAGTAGATGATGTCCTTGATAATTTATTGCTGCTTTCAGGTAAGCTCCTGTTTGTATCATAAATGCCTCCTGGTGTTTAGTCTGGACTGCCATTACAAGCTCGCTAAGGACAGATGAATAAGGATGGTTGTGTTTGGAAATATTCATGCAAGGTGAACACTTCACTTAAAAATGGAATGCTTCATAAATTTACTGTCATAATAAAACTGATCAATTAAAAAGGACACGTTGCCCATCCTAACTGATTCAGCTAATAGGAATGCCTTATCAAGTAAAATTTATTTCACCATAACTGACCCACGGACACAAATGCTTACAGCTGTGATGAGAGAAACTACTTCCTAACGATACATGTCAAGCTGATTCATTATTATATAGTTGAATTTATAACCCTAATATCTCTGTTTTCCAGACTGAAGTATTGACTACCTATGTGACTAATGAAGCATTTCTATTCCCCATGAATCTTTGAGGTCATTTCTAATGAAACTACTGTGGTTGTTGTACTTTATTTTCAAAATACGAAAATAAAACTGATCTTTGTCATTTTCAAAGTGCCACTTGTTCAGTAATTATTTTCATTGATGCTTAGTAGTCAAATTTAGACAGGCCTGGTTTCAAAATTAGCTTGACTGTACAGATCACAAGTAGGCTGAGCATAAAATCCAATGCTGCGGAGAGCTATGAGAGCAGAGCTTGCTCCTTTTGCTTAGTTATGCAAGCTGAAATATTCTTATGTATTTATTTCGGACCGGCTTGCTGGGTTAAGTACACAAATAATAGAAATAAACTTTTAAACAATTCATTACACATCAAAATAATAAGCTGGAATTCATTCACATATCTGGTATCTTGTTTATAGTAGAAACTGAAGTTAAATCAGCAAAACTGGGAGGGGGGATAAAACTAATTGTTCCCATTTGCGGCTGTATAAACCATAAATTTAGAGAATACAAAATGAACAAAACTCATCTTGGTGTACTTTGTGAATATGCAAGCTACATAATACATAGCAGCTTAGATACTGGTTCAGCTCCACATTCAAATGCACAGCAGTGTATCAACATATGATCCAAATTATTTGAATAACAAACTGCTTCTGTAGCAAGTGTCCCACAATATCGTGTAAAACGGAAGTAATGAAAAGCTACGGTCCTATTGTCTTAAACCTGAGACTTAAGTAAGAAAAGGTTGTGCATACTGAGCTTCTCAATATATTTTAGCAAGTAAAATTAATCTTGTACGTTGCATACCAATCTTGTATTTCTGATGTCACACATATACAGTTTTGTAGACCATTTTATTCACCAGCAAAGTTTCCTCTGCAAAATAGTGCCAGCCAACCTTTTAAAACAAAGAAAAATTGTGTATGCTATATAAAAAAAAATGAGTAGCTGGGCAGCATATGAATTGGTAAAGATGGAAGAAGAACATAGAAAATAGGAGCAGGAGTAGGCCTTATGATCCCTTGAGCCTGCGCCGCCATACAATAAGATCATGGCTGATCTTTGACATCAAGTGTACTTTCCCGCCCTATCCCCATATTCTAGTGCCCAAAAACCTATCGATCTGAGTTTTGAATATTCTCATCGACTGAGCATCCACAGCCCTCTGGGTAGGGAATTTCAAAGATTCACAATCGTCCGAGTGAAAAAATGTCTCCTCATTTCATTCCTAAATGGCTGACTCCCTATGACCCCTAGTTCTAGACTCTCCAGCCAGGGGAAACAGCCTCTCAGCATCTACCTCTTAGAATTTTATACGGTTCAATGAGTTCACCTCTCATTCTTCTAAACTCCAGAGAATATAGGCCCATTCTACTCAATCTCTCCTCGTAGGACAACCCCTCTTCCCAGGGGTCAATTTAATGAACCTTTGTTGCATGCCCTCTAAGGCAAGTTTATCCTTCCTTAGGTAAGGAGACCAAAACTGTGCACAGTACTGCAAGTGTGGTCTCACCAAGGCCCTATATAATTGCAGCAAGACTTCCTTACTCTTATACTCCAACCCTCTTGCAATAAAGGCTAACATACCATTTGCCTTCCTAATTGTTCCTAACTGTACCTGCATGCTAACTTTCAGCGATTCATGTACAAGGACCCCCAAATCCCTCTGAATACCAACATTTACTAGTCTCTCACCTTTTAAAAAATATTCTGTTTTTTATTCTTCCTACCAAAGTGGATAATTTCACACTTACCAACATTATACTCCATCTGCCAACTTCTTGCCCAATCATTACATCCCTTTGCAGCCTCTTTGCATCCTCCTCACAACTTACTTTCCCACCTAGCTTTGTATCGTCAGTAAACTTGGATACATTATACTCGGTCCCCTCATCTAAGTAAATGATATAGATTGTAAATAACTGAGTCCCAAGCACTGATCCACTAGTTACAGCCTGCCAGCCTGAAAATGACCCTTTTATTCCTACTCTCGGTTTTCTGTCCATTAACCAAGCCTCAATCCATGTTAATACATTACCCCCAATCCTATCTATGCTGTATCATAGAATTATACAGCACAGAAGGAGGCCATTCAGCCCATCATATGTGAAAGAGCTATCGAATTAGTCCTACTCCCCTGCTCGTTGCCTATAACCCTGCAAATTTCTCCTTTGTACACAGTCCTTCCCTTCCCTAGTGTGATGATTGAATGCCCGATTGTATGCGTCGCCCAAAACCAACTTCAGCATGCACAGCCAGCCAGACAACTGGAATTCTTCACTTATCCTAGACTTGAATCACTCTCATCTCTTACAAATGAGCAAAATAAATTCACACTCAAAATTTGAGCTTAATCAAAAGTGGCATAATTTACAAAGCATTAAAAAGTAAGCAGCAAGGTTAAAGGGGCAAGCGCACATATACATTTCTTGTTTTATATGGCTAATAATTATAGCAATGTCACTGCAAACCTACATCACATGGGATGAGTAGCACGGTCACTCACTTCATTTAACTGTTCATCCACTGAAGACAGACTGATGCATACTTGCCTTGAGGTTAACACATTTGTTACAGTGCAGCTACAACACTGGCATCTATCCGACAATGTGGAAAACTGTCCAGGTATGTCCTGTCCACAAAAAGCAGGACAAATCCAATCCAGACAATTACCGCCCCATCAGTCTACTCTCAATCATCAGCAAAGTGATGGAAGGTGTCATCGACAGTGCTATCAAGCAGCACTTACTCACCAATAACTGCTAACTGATGCCCAGTTTGGGTTCCGCCAAGACCACTCAGCTTCCGACCTCATTACAGCCTTGGTCCAAACAGGGACAGAGGTGAGGTGAGAGTGACTACCCTTGACATCAAGGCAGTGTTTGACCGAGTGTGGCATCAAGGAGCCCTAGTAAAAGTGAAGTCAATGGGAATCAGGGGGAAAACTCTCCACTGGCTGGAGTCATACCTAGCACAAAGGAAGATGGTTGTGATGGTTGAAGGTCAATCATCACAGCCCCAGGACATCGCTGCAGGAGTTCCTCAGGGCAGTGTCCTAGGCCCAACCAACTTCTCTCCAACATAAGGTCAGAAATGGGGATGTTCGCTGATGATTGCACAGTGTTCAGTGCAATTCACAACTCCTCAGGTAATGAAGCATTTCATGCCCGCATGCAACAAGACTTGGATGACATTCAGGCTTGGGCTGATAAGTGGCAGGTAACATTCACGCCACAGAAGTGCCAGGCAATGGCTATCTCGAACAAGCAAGATTCTAACCACCGCCCCTTGACATTCAACAGCATTACTAATCGCCAAATCATCCACTAACATCATCCTGGAGGTCACCATTGACCAGAAACTTAACTGGACCAGCCACAGAAATACTGTGGCAACAAGAGCAGGTCAGAGGCTGGGTATTCTATGACGAGTGTCTCACCTCCTGACTCCCCAAAGCTTTTCCACCATCTACACAGCACAAGTCAGGAGTTTGATGGACTACTCCCCACTTGCCTGGATGAGAGCTGCTCCAACAACACTCAAGAAGCTCAACACCATCCAAGACAAAGCAGCCTGCTTGATAGGCACCTGATCCACCACCTTAAACATTCACTCCTTCCACCAACGGCGTACCAACTACAAGATGCACTGCAGCAACTCGCCAAGGCTGCTTCGGCAGCACCTCCCAAACCCGCGACTTCTACCACCTAGAAGGACATGGGCAGCAGGTGCATGGGAACACGACCACCTGCAAGTCACACACCATCCTAACTTGGAAGTATATCGCCATTCCTTCATCGTCGCTGGGTCAAATTCCTGGAACTCCCTCCCTAACAGCCCTTCACCGCACGGACTGCAAAGGTTCAAGGCGGCGGCTCACCGCCACCTTCTCAAGGGCAATTAAGGATGGGCAATAAATGCTGGCCTTGCCAGTGACGTGCACATCCCATAAACAAAACAAAAAATTCAAATCATCTTGAAATAATTCAGCGTCTGCTTTTTTTACATATGGCAGCCTGATAAAGCACTACACAATTTAGGGCTTTACCAACAAACCGTAGTAAAGATTATAAACATTCGGAATACACCTCTTAAACACATCTTGTGAGAATACAGTTGGTTTCATACATATGCAATATGTACAGACTCTCAGGATTAAAGACAAAGCATTCTTGTCTTAAAATCAGATCAAGTCTGTGCCTTCCAATCTGGAGACGTTACAAGAATCAGATTAATCAAATTTATGTAAGTCACAAGTATCTTATTCGGTTAGAATATATTATGGTAATAGACATGCAAATCGGAAGAATCCTATACAAAATGTTTGCAAATTTGTGAAGCGCACTAGCAGAAGCAAATGCAGAAATGAAATGCAATTTTGGGGCCATTACAAGTTATAGTAATGCAAATCATATTATCCAATCATCTTTCTAAACATTTTCTTTTATTGTTCTATTTGAAGTGTCAGCTGGGACTCAGTTGGTAGCACTCTCATCTGAGTCACAGGCTGTCTGTTCAATTCCCACTCCAGAGACTTTGGCACAAAAATCTAAGCTGACACTCCTACTGAGGGAGTGCTGTACTGTCAGAGGTGCAGTCTTTCGGATGAGACATTAAACTGAGGCCCTGTCTGCTTTCTAAAGTGGACGTAAAAGATCCCATGGCCTATTTGGAAGAAGAGCAGGGAGTTATCCCTGGTGCCCTGACCAATATATATCCCTCAATCAACATCACAAAAAAAGGATCATCACATTGCTGTTTGTGGGAGCTTGCTGTGCGCATATTGGCTGCTGCGTTTCCTACATTATAACAGTGACTACACTTCAAAAGTACTTCATTGGCTGTAAAGCGCTTTGGGATGTCATGAGGTCGTGAAGGGCGCTATATAAATGAAAGTCTTTCTTTTGTTTTCTAAATTAATGGTCTATACCTGGTATATATAGAATATGCTGTAAAGTTACTTGAATATTTGGAAGCATTTGTAAACCAGGGCTGAAGAAATTTTAGAATATCTACAATTCTTTTACAATTTATAAATGAACATTTAGAACTTGTGATCTGCAAGTGCTGATGATCGCAGGTGACCTCGAACTACTAAGCACTAATGAGGGTTAGCATTTTATTATTTTTCAAAATAAAAATTGAATAGAATAACTGCATTGAGTTGTCGGAAACTGGAAAATAATTCACTTATGTCAGGAAGATCATAGTTACTTTTCAAAATGTTGTTGCTTCTATTACTCTATTAATGTAACCCTATGTATTTCCCCTATAAACAAGTATGGACCACTCATTTCAATTTAAGTGGAAATCACAGGAAGCACAAATTAAAATGGCAGTGTATTACCATAACACAATTGTTAATTTTCCATTAATACAAGTTTGTCAGGTCTAAACTAATGAGTCAGCAAAATACTGGAGGTTTGCCATGAAATGACCTACTCATTTTAAATATACTAAATTGTTCTGTCTTGTAGCCCAATGATGCAGCAACTTAGTTCTTCGGTGCACTGTGCAGAAATAGTAACAGAAATAGCAAGTCACAATTCTCCCCTAAAGTTCGCTACATACGGAGTCTCTGATCTCAATGAATCTATTTGAAGGAGACACTGAGTGGAGGAGAGAGAAATCCGAAGAGCACAAGTCAAAAGGCACAACTCTTGTACATTCCCTCGTGGCTGGTTTAGAATGGCACAGACATCAAATGGCACATGAGAAGCTCAAGTTATCCATAAATTATTGGCAGAAAATAAACCTTCAGCACTTACTGACTGAATTCCAAACCACTCAAGAGTTCTAATGAATTAAAAATCACACCCTACCTTCACAGTAAAATGCTTTGCTTGAATATGAACTGTTTCAGTTTGACTTTATGCACATTAAGGATAGTTACTTTCATCTGATGCTACTCTCCTTCGGAATTTGAAACAGAATTATGCTACTTTAATGTTTAATTCGGTTTTAAATTCAGGAGAGTAGCATTTTTAAATCATGGGCCAGTAATTCCTGTCCCAACGCGCGAGTACGGTCGGGGTACTCACGCATCTGGCCGGAGGAAATGCCGGTTTTCAGCATGCACAGCGCATGCGGGGAAAACCGGCATTTCCTGCCCTCTGAACCAAGGGGTTCAGAGGCAGAACACGCACGACTGCACAGGCAGCGCGTGCGCAGTAAAATTCCTTTTTTTTTTCCAAAGTTGCGCGCGTGTAAAGGCCTCCGGTCTTTACGCGTGGAAAAACAAGACGTAAGTATTTCGTTTTTCAGGTAAGTGGGCTTTTAGTACAACGTAGAATTTTTTTTTCCACAGGTTTGTTATTTTTAAAGAATTTACAGGATGGTAAGTTTAGTTTTAGACCCTATTTTTAAAAATTTTATTTTTTTCAAAAAATTGATTAATTGTTTAAAACATTTTTTTTAAACTTATTTATAATTATAATCAGTGGGATGTTTTTTAAAATTTTATTTAAAGTTAAAGTAGTGTTTTGGCAGCCCATACTTTTCATGAGTTTGACAGCTCTTACTATCAAACTCATGAATGAGTTTCCCCTCCCCTGATTGGCTGCACAGTGCTCACCTGATCCCAGCCGGCACATCGCACTAACTACGCCGCTGATCAGGTTAGCACATCGCGCCGACAGCTGAACCGGGCCTGTGAAAGGAAATGCAAGCAGGCCCGGGCTTCAGATGTCGGCGCGCAGGGTGAGTGCAGATCGGGGGCTTGCACGCGCGGCAAGCCCCCGATCTAATTTCAGGGCCCATATTTGGAATTCATTGCTTTAGTGAATTTTTTTAAAACTTTTTTATTCGTTCATGGGATGTGGGCATCGCTGGCAAGGTCAGCATTTATTGCCCATCCCTATTTGCCCTTGAGAAGGTGGTGGTGAGCCGTCGCCTTGAACCGCTGCAATCCGTGTGGGGAAGGTACTCCCAGAGTGCTGTTAGGGAGGGAGTTCCAGGATTTTGACCCAGCAACGATGAAGGAATGGCGATGTACTTCTAAGTCAGGATGCTGTGTGACTTGGAGGGAAACTTGGAGGTGGTGGTGTTCCCATGCGCCTGCTGCCCTTGTCCTTCTAGGTGGTAGAGGTCGCGGGTTTGGGAGGTGTTGCCGAAGAAGCCTTGGCGAGTTGCTGCAGTGCATCTTGTAGATGGTACACACTGCAGACATGGTATGCTGGTGGTGGAGGGAGTGAATGTTTAAGGTGGTGGATGGGGTGCCAACCAGGCAGGCTGCTTTGTCTTGGATGGTGTCGAGCTTTTTGAGTGCTGTTGGAGCAGCTCTCATCCAGGCAAGTGGGGAGTATTCCATCACACTCCTTACTTGTGCCTTGTAGATGGTGGAAAGGCTTTGGGGAGTCAGGGGGTGAGACACTCGTCACAGAATACCCAGCCTCTGACCTGCTCTTGTTGCCACAGTATTTAAGTGGCTGGTCCAGTTAAGTTTCTGGTCAATGGTGACCCCCAGGATATTGATGGTGGGGGTTTTGGCGATGATAATGCCGTTGAATGTCAAGGGGCGGTGCTCAGACGCTCGCTTGTTGGAGATAGTCATTGCTTGCCACTTGTGTGGCGCAAATGTTACCTGCCACTTTATCAGCCCAAGCCTGAATGTCGTCCAGGTCTTGCTGCATGCGGGCATGGACTGCTTCATTATCTAAGGTGTTGTGAATGCCACTGAACACTAGTCATCAGCGAACATCCCCATTTCTGGCCTTATGTTGGAGGGAAGGTCATTGATGAAGCAGCTGAAGATGGTTAGGCCTAGGACACTGCCTTGAGGAACTCCTGCAGCAATGTCCTGGGGCTGTGTTGATTGACCTCCAACCACCAATGTAGCCAAATCCATGATTTAAAATCCTGAATACAATTCCAAATTCTGCAGTTACTTTATTCAGGATTCGACAGTCTTGCATGTAAAACACCATTCTTCATTGGCATAAACGTGCAAGTGCTGTGTACTCCACCTGTGGATGAATTTATAATCTGAAGTGAAGATCATCAAAAACTCTAGCATCTAAAGCTGCTATCCATAGTATTCCCAGTTCATTGTCAAACACAGTAAGGTGATCAGATGACCATAGTTTTAGAACAAATGTTGTTTTCATCATTTTAAAAGAGTGTGAACTTCACCTTCTTGCACTGAATGTTGCATAGGTTATAACCAGTAAATTCAATGCACATTCTGTTTGCATGATTTAGACCTTTACACAACATCTTCAGACCTATGTAGATCTAAATAAAGTGTTGTAAATAGATATATGGTATACCTTTGGTTTGACCACATTTCAAACAAAAGGCAACCCCCTTTTCTTGGCCTGCTGGGAATCACTAACGTGCAAGCTACCTGGAAAAAAACTGTAACCTTAACATGTAGAAAACTTCTTTCAATGGAAAAAGTGTAAAAGTTAGATTCTGGCAGTTGACTGCCCATCAGGGCATGGCCATCTGGATCAGGTAACAGTCTTGGAGTTGGAATGATGTATATTCTCTCAAGTATGGCTCACTAGCTGGGTAAAAAATTAGCGATGGGGAATTCTGAGGATATTACACTCTGTTTCCAACTTGTCTTTCTTCAATCTTTCTCCTGAGCAGCTTCAACGTCTTGTTCCTTTATAGAGATGCCAACTTTCGTGACTGGCATTGTTACAACTGATTGTCTGTAGTCAGCGCCTCCCAGGATTCCATATTGAACCTTGGGAAAGTTTGACCTCTTTCAGCTTCAAGTTGTGCTCAGCAACTTCAAATTATGCTCAGGCCATCTTAGCTGACCTTTAATCTCAATCCCTGAAAAGGTAGCACAACCAGGACCTCAGCATTTGGAATCTTGGCATACCATCTGATGTTTATGATGGTATGAAGGCTATAGAATTGGAGATTTTCATGGTCTTTGATGTGGCATCTACAGTGTCCAGTTCTCTCAGCCATAGAGAAGGAACATCAGGACCAAAGCCTTATGCATTTAAAGTTGGTCTTAATTTTTAGTCCATGTTTATTCAATATATACTTTTAAAGGAACACCAAAAGCTGAGCAGGCATTCCTAAATTGATGAAACACTTGCATATCTAAGATGTGTCTGATAGGTTGCTGCCAGGTAAGTAAATTGCTGGTCTGGACTCAGTTGTGTTCACTCAATGAACTATAATGATGGTGGTAAATGAGGTTCCACCTGGAACATAATCTCAATTTTCTTCAGGCTGATTGATGAGCCATAATTCTTAGCTGCAGACACAAGGCAGTTGCTGATAGCCTGGTCTAATACACAGGCAAAAAAAGAGAACAGTCATAGGCTAAACATTCACAGCAACGGCTTACTTAGTTATGCTCTTTGCTTGCAGTCTGCTCAAGTTCAACAGGTTTCCATCTGTCCTGAATTGGATGTACACTCCTTCCCAAAAGGTCAAGAATGGCACCCTTCACTATGGCAGAGAAGGTGAGTGCAAGTACACAGCTTTATTTAACTCCGTTAATAGACAAAGCATCAAGCACCACCCCACAACTAGTGATTTTTAGTGGTCAAGTCACATTGCTAATATTATCAAGACAGCCAAACATTAGCCAGAAACCTTTACAGTCTCTGTCTGTTAAAAATGTCAAAGGCCTTTATCAAATGAAGAGGTGCTTGTTTTGTCTTTATATTTCCCCGTCTTTATCTTGCAACAAGAGATCACATTCACAATACTTTATCAAGATAAAAATCTGCACTGCATCTCAAGTAGAACATGGTCTGTGATGGTCTGATTCAGATGGTTCAGGAGGACCTTCGTAAAGATCTCCCTAGCAACAGATAGGAGCGAGATGCTATTGTAGTTTCCACAGTCAAAGCAGTCACCCTTACATTTGTGCAACGTGACAACAGACACAACCTTCAATTCTAGGGATTCTGGTAACACCATCATCTCCAAGTTCCACTCCAAGTCACACACCATCCTGACATTGAAATACATCGCCATTCCTTCATCATCGTTAGGTAGGAAGTTCCAGGATTTTGCCCCAACACCACGTGGACTGCAGCAGTTCAAGGCGGCAGCGCACCACCACAAGTGCAACTGGGGATGGGCAATAACACTCATATGCCAAGAATGACAACTTTTTTTTATATAAAGATGATGAAATTCTGAGGTATTTTGCAATATCTGAACTGTCATTCTTAATAATTCAGCTGGAATATCATTAGAGACTGGTGCTTTGCCATTCTTAGCTTAGTTGATGACCTTGTATACTCCACAAAGGGATTAATAGGTTCATAAAGTTTTGAATCATTGTTGTGGAATTCTGGCTATGGTGGTCTCATCTATGACTGAATGTCTCTGGAGGAGCTCATCAAATTCTCAGCCCAATGTGCCAATAGTCTGTGCTTCTGTGATCAGTGACTGACCATCTGTATGCCTGAAGGGTGCAAGGTTTGTTTCATACATAGCCTTCAGTCCTTCAGTCACATTGGTCTACACTTTTTACTAGGAGCCCTTCATTTCTTTCAGTTAAGTCTGTATTCTGCTTTTGATGCTGGCACAGGGTTTCTTCTTTGTGAAGGTGTTTTTGTCATTCATATATCTGAGGCAAATGGCACATTTCACAACAAGGGGAGCATGAATCTTCACTGATATTTTTTGTCAGACCAATCCTGGTGATGACAACTCATATAGCCTATTATTTTTAATTGAGGTTTTGTAGATAGTCTACTTGGATCCATTCAGCTGCCTCATCAAATTCCTGACAGGTGGGATACCAGCTAACTCACATCCACCTTTTACATGGTCTTGAGACCCATGATGATGAGAGATAAGGTGTGGCTTTAAGTGGATTAGACAGTGGTCTCAATCAATTCCATGCATGGTACGAGTCCTATGCACATGTTGAATGACACGTTGGCATACAATAATAGTCAAATAGAAACTAATATTTTGAGCAATACTGCATTTAGAAGGTTTTATATTTATCAGCTTCCTGAAATAAGGTATTGGTGATCACCTTAACAACTGTAAAAATCTAATTATGTATTGAAAACTGTTAAAACTACAGAGAACTTGCTCTTCATAGTTGGGCAGTTCCACTAATGAATGGAGAGAGACTGAGGTGCACAATTTGTGGAAAAACGTCAAGAGGTTGACATCATCTTACCACACTGCAGTGAGAATTAAAACAAGATCATTTAGATTAAGATTTTAGAGGCCAGATTCACTAGTTTTTTTCTAATTACTAGTTGACAAGCAACTGTATCAAATGTAGTTCAGCAACAGTCGGATTTATTTCCATTCCCAATTTTTAGCTTCCCGGAATGTTACCGTCAGCCTGTACACAGTGTGTAGAACCCAAAATAATGAGTGGCTAAAACCAATGGCTTCTTCAACACATTTGTTTCTATTCAACAATGTTCAATAGTCAAGCTTCAACTACTACAAATTAAAGAGAACAATCTTCTAGAACACACAGATACTTCTTAATTAGATCCCAGGAAAGTTACCGCTTGTCTTGTTGACAAAGGTTCAGCGCAAACCAGGTTATTAAACTCAACAGTGATTCATTGCTAGTTCTTGAATAAGCATCTTAAATTAAGTTGTGGTTACAGGAAAAAAGTCACATCAGACTGCTGACTCAGTTCCTGGTTTCATTAAAAGATGCTTCAAACTGACATCCAAAGCTCGAAACCTACTGCATGGCTTAGTTCCAAACCCATCATTAGGGAACCCAGTAAAAAAGCCCTCTTTCAAAATGCAGGTATTTTGGTAGACTTCCAA
Organism: Somniosus microcephalus; assembly: GCF_052327205.1. Lineage (NCBI taxonomy): Eukaryota > Metazoa > Chordata > Chondrichthyes > Squaliformes > Somniosidae > Somniosus > Somniosus microcephalus. Next base: position 167,122,748 of record NC_140996.1, on the reverse strand, counting down.
AACACAATTCTGCAAAGTTCTGCATATTTAAATAATAAGAAAAAATCATCTGAGGTGGCAGATGCAGTTCAATGCAATGAAATATGAAGTTGTACATTGTGGGAAAATAGTGAAACCCTAATTACACAGTATGCCTTAGATGGTACAATTCTTAACAGGATGGAGAAAGAAAGATATCCAGGAATGCAGAGACATAGACCTTTAAAAGGAAGGTGTCAGACTGAACAGACCACTTGCCCCGACAACCCTTCCTCCCTGGCCCCTCATTGAGGCTGAACCAAACCATGCCAAGCCTCAGAATTCTGTTAAGCCCAGACCTGAACTTCAAACCCCACATCCTTTCCATCACCAATACCACTGCTGCATTGCCCACTTCTGCCCTTAACTCCTCCTTTCTGATGCTGAAAACATCCATGCTTTTATCACCTGCAGACTTGATTCTCCAAAGTTCTCTTCGCTGTCTTCCCATCCTCCATAAACACCAACTTGTCTAAAACATGCTGCCCATACCCTGTCCCACGCTAACCCCTGCTCGCCCATCAGCCTTGTCCTTCTTGGCTCCCTATCCCCCAAAGCAAGCACAGCAGCCGATTTGCATACAGCAAAGTTCTACAAACAGCAGTGAGATAAATGACCAGCTAGTCTACATACGAACATACGAATTAGGAGCAGGAGTAGGCCACTCGGCCCTTCGAGCCTGCTCCGCCATTCAATAAGATCATGGCTGATCCGATTACTCCACATTCCCGCCTACCCCCGGTAACTTTTCACCCCCTTGCTTACCAAAGAATCTATCTACCTCTGCCTTAAAAATATTCAAAGACTCTGCTTCCGCCACCCTCTGAGGAAGAGAGTTCCAAAGATTCACGACCCTCTGAGAAAAAAATTCTCATCTCAATCTTAAATGGGCGACCCCTTATTTTTAAACAGTGACCCCTAGTTCTAGATTCTCCCACAAGTGGAAACATCCTCTCCACATCCACCCTGTCCAGACCCCTCAGGATCTTATATGTTTCCATCAAGTCACCTCTTATTCTTCTAAACTCCAGCGGATACAAGCCCAGCCTGTCCAACCTTTCCTCATAAAGCTACTCGCCCATTCCAGGTATTAGTCTAGTAAACCTTCTCTGAACTGCTTCCAACGCATTTACATCCTTCCTTAAATAAGGAGACCAATACTGTACACAGTACTCCAGATGTGGTCTCACCAATGCCCTGTATAACTGAAGCATAACCTCCCTACTTTTGTATTCAATTCCCCTCGCAATAAACGATAACATTCTATTAGCTTTCCTAATTACTTGCTACACCTGCATAGTAATCTTTTGCAATTAATGCACTAGGACACCCAGATCCCTCTGCAATCTCTCACCATTTAGATAATCTGCTTTTTTATTCTTCCTGCCAAAATGGACAACTTCACATTTTCCCACATTATACTCCGTTTGCCAGATCTTAGCCCACTCACTTAACTTATCTATATCCCTTTGTAGCCTCCTTATGTCCTCTTCACAATTTACTTTCCTACCTATCTTTGTGTCATCAGCAAATTTAGCAACCATACCTTCAGTCCCTTCATCCAAGTCATTTATATAAATTGTAAAAAGTTGCGGCCCCAGCACTGATCCCTGTGGCATACCACTCGTTACATCTTGCCAATCAGAAAATGACCCATTTATGCCTACTCTCTGTTTCCTGTTAGCTAGCCAATCTTCTATCCATGCCAATATGTTACCCCCTACACCATGAGCTTTTATTTTCCGCAATAACTTTTGATGTGGCACCTTATCAAATGCCTTCTGGAAGTTTAAGTACAGTATATCCACCGGTTCCCCTTTATCCACAGCACATGTTACTTCCTCAAAGAACTCCAATAAATTGGTTAAACATGATTTCCCTTGCACAAAACCATGTTGACTCTGCCTGATTACTTTGAACGTTTCTAAATGCCCTGCTATAACGTCTTTAATAATAGCTTCCAACATCTTCCCTATGACAGATGTTAAGCTAACTGGCCTATAGTTTCCTGCTTTCTGTCTCCCTCCCTTTTTGAATAAAGGAGTTGCATTCGCTATTTTCCAATCTAATGGAACCTTCCCTGAATCTAGGGAATTTTGGAAAATTAAAACCAACGCATCAACTATCTCACTAGCCACTTCTTTTAAGACCCTAGGATGAAGTCCATCAGGACCCGGGGACTTGTCAGCCCGCAGCTCCAACAATTTGCTCAGTATCACTTTCCTGGTGATTGTAATTTTCTTGAGTTCCTCCCTCCCTCCCATTTCCTGATTTACAGCTATTTCTGGGATGTTACTTGTATCCTCTATAGTGAAGACCGATGCAAAATACCTGTTCAATTCAACTGCCATCTCCTTATTGCCATTATTAATTCCCCAGACTCACTTTTTATAGGACCAATGCTCACTTTGTTAACACTTTTTTTTAAAATATCTATAGAAACTCTTACTATCTGGTTTTATATTTCTAGCTAGCTTTCTCTCGTACTCTAACTTTTCTCTCCTTATTAATCTTTTAGTCATTCTTTGCTGTTTTTTATATTCTGTCCAATCTTCTGATCAGCCGCCCATCTTTGCGCAATTATATGCTTTTTCTTTAAGTTTAATACTATCTTTAACTTTTTTAGTTAACCACGGATGGTGGGTCCTCCCCTTGGAATGTTTCTTTCTTATTGGAATGTATACATTGTGTATTTTGAAATATCCCCTTAAATGTCTGCCACTGCAACTCTATTGACCTATCCCTTAACCTAATTTGCCAGTTCACTTTAGCTAGCTCTGCTTTCATGCCCTCATAATTGCCCTTATTTAAGTTCAAAATACCAGTCTTGGACCCACTCTTCTCTCTCTCAAACTGAAGGTAAAATTCAATCATATTATGATCGCTGCTACCTAGGGGCGCCTTCACTATGAGGTCATTAATTAATCCTATCTCGTTGCACAATACCAGGTCTAGTATAGTCTGCTCTCTGGTTGGCTCCAGAACGTGCTGTTCTAAGAAACTATCCCGAAAACATTCCATGAACTCATCTATGCTACCTTTGCCCATCTGATTTTTCCAGTCTATATGCAGATTAAAATCCCCCATGATTATTGCCGTACCCGTCTGACAAGCTCCCATTATTTCTTCCTTTATACTCCATCCTACCATATGGTTACTGTTAGGGGGCCTGTACACCACTCCCACAAGTGACTTCTTGCCTTTATTATTTCTCATTTCTACCCAAACCGCTTCTACATCCTGGTTTCCTGAACTTAGGTCATCTCTCTCTATTGTGCTAATACCATCATTAATTAACAGAGCCACCCCTCCACCTTTTCCCACCATCCTGTCCTTCCTAAATGTCATGTACCCTTCAATATTCAGGTCCCAATCTATGTCATCCTGCAGCCATGTTTCTGTAATGGCTATCAGATCATATTTATTTATTTCTATTTGCGCTATCAGTTCATCTGTTTTGTTTCAAATGCTACATACATTCAGATGCAGAGCCTTTAGTTTTGTCACCTCTAGCCTTATCTGTTGATTTACTCTTAGATTTGTACTCTCTATCCCTTCCTGTCACGGTCTGTTTATCATTTCCCATATTAATATCTTTCTCTATAGCCTTTTCTCTAATCTTTGAATTACCACATCCTCCCAAATTTGATCCCATGCCCCCAATATTTAGTTTAAAGCCCTCTCTACCGCCCTAGTTATACGACTCGCCAGAACACTGGTCCCAGCACGGTTCAGGTGAAGATCGTCCCAACGATACAGATCCCACTTTCCCCAGTACCGGTGCCAGTGCCCTAGGAATTGAAACCCATTTCTCCCACACCAGTATTTTAGCCATGCATTCATCACTCTAATTTTATTTACCCTGTGCCAATTTGCTCGTGGCTCAGGTAATAATGCAGACATCATTACCCTTGAGGTTCTGCTTTTTAATTTAGCCCCTAGCTGCTCATACTCTCTCAGCAGAACCTCTTTCCTAGTTCTACCTATGTCGTTGGTACCTACATGGACCACGACCACTGGCTCCTCCCCCTCCCACTGCAAGTTTCTCTCCAGCCCAGAGCAGATGTCCCGAATCCTGCCTCCGGGCAGGCAACACAGCCGTCTGGACTCTCACTCTTGGCCGCAGAGAACTGTATCTATCCCCCTGACTATGCTGTCCCCAATTACCACGACATTCCTATTAACTCCCCCCGCTTGAATGGCTTCCTGTACCTCGGTGCCATGGTCAGTTTGCTCATCCACCCTGCAGCCACCACTTTCATCCATACAGGCCATAAGAACCTCAAACCTGTTGGACAATGGCAAAGGCTGAGGTTCCTCCACCTCCTGCGTCCCCATACCTGCCTCACATCCTCCTGTCCCTGACCACTGACCAAATCAACCAATCAGGGATTTGCTTGGCGACTGGTTGTATATCGGTTTCGTTTTTAGTGAACGGAGCATTTAATTTATTAAAAAAGATAGTGGCTTTGATTAAGCTGATTTTGGTCAATGGGATATTTTAGCCAATCAACATGTTTTGCACGCTACAGGTTTTCCTACATCCAAGATGTCCACCAGAATCAAATCATTTAATTTTATACAATAGCAAAATACTGCGTATGCTGGAAATCTGAAGCAACAACAGAAAATGCTGGAAACACTCAGCAGGTCAGGCAGCATCGAGGAGAGAGAAACAGGGTCAACGTTTCGGGTCGAGGACTCATTTAATTTTATAGGTAGTTTTACCTCTCAAATATACATACTACATTACAAACCAATTTTTAGCCCATATAACACAATTGCAAACATAGTGGCTTTTAGAAGAATTCTGACTATTAGTTTACACAAAAATCACACCTGCAAAATAACACTGCTGATGGACAATAGCATTGATGCATCCAGCAATCCTCAATACTGCCAAACAGTCATTTCTTCCTTTCTCCACGTTACATATATAAATAAATAAAGGTCTCAAAAATGAAGTGCTCAGCCCCATTTGCAATTCCTCAGATAATGAAGCAGTCCATGCCCGCATGCAGCAAGATCTCGACAACATCAAGGCTTGGGCTGATGAGTGGAAAGTAACATTCGCGCCACACAAGTGCCAGGCAATGACCATCTCCAAAAAGGGAGTCCACGACCTTCCTTTGACATTCAAATGGTTTTACCATCACCAAATCCCCCATCAACATCCTGGGGGTTGCCATTGACCAGAAACTCAGCAGAACCAACCACATAAATGCTGTGGCTACTAGAGCAGGTCAGAGGCTGGGTATTCTGCAGCATGTGACTCACCTCCTGACTCCCCAAAGCCTATTCACCACCTACAAGGCACAAGTAAGGAGTGTGATGGAATACTCTCCACTTGCCTGGATGAGTGCAGCTGCAACATCACTCAAGGAGCGCGACGCCATCCAGGGCAAAACAGTCCGCTTGAGTACTTATCTCCCACGCCTTCGCTCATAAAAAGCAGCGAAACATGCCTCTCAGATCGATGGAAACAAGTGACTCCAGTCATGAAGAACTTAATCTTGGTCAGCACACTGACTGAATCACTTCAAGAAAACATTCAATTCAGTTAACTATAGGAAATAGCCTCAGGATCACAATCAAGTCAACACAAATCACGAATCTAAGCAGCACAGTAGATCTCAATTCTAAGTCACTAGTTGCCATGAATCAAGTTAAATTCCCTAGGTTTTTCTCAATTCAAGACGCTAATCAAACATTAATGTTGAATCAGTCCAATATTTGGTGCAACTAGTTTTCTCCCCAGCATACATTTTACTTTGAAAATTCCACTACTGTATATTACTTAGCACATTTAGCAACCAAAACAAACCTTCCACTTATAATACCCCTGTAGCGGTTCATGTAGCTCGCCACTAAATAAGAGAGTTTGACTTCGACGAACTATTAACAAGTTGTTTATTTACAGGAACAAACTAATTACATCAGGCAAGATGACAGGTAAGATGGCTGACTGTAGGAGCACCGTGGTATAGGTCTTGTCCCAGCGGGGACTCCACGAGGACTGACTAGAAGTTTCCGAGCTCAACTGCCAGCAGGTTCCGAGCTCAACTGTTGGAAGGTTCCAAGCTCTGACGTCATCACACAGAGCATAGGAGAGAAGCCTGAGTATAGTAATAGATACATACAGTAAGGTAAGTTAAAGGGAATTATGTATCTCAATGTAAGGGACAACCGGTGGTACCGCCACATAGGCCCCCACAGAATTCGCTTTAACGAAAGTCCAAGGATGAGATGGTCTGACGAGCTGGTGGTCTCGGCGGTCGTGCTGTCTCGGCTTGGCGAGCGAGTTCCGAAGATGCTGCTCATGAGGGGATCCGTACACGCGTCGTGGCGAATAAAGTGTATCCGTCAGGCGAAGGACCATGGAGACGTGCGAAACAGCAGGCCTTGTCAGAGTGACGGGCAGGTTGGGCGGACGCGGGCGATGACTCTGTTGATGTTGGAACAAGTCCTTGTTATAACGAACTCTGCAGGAGCACCAAACGAACGTTCCAGAAGGACTTGACAGGCGAGGTGAGTGAACTCGCCGACAGGTGAGCGAAACCTTCAGGAGGCTGGAACACGCAGAACGGTGCGTGCCATAGTGCTACGACGTTAACACAACAGAGGGTGAAGAGTTACTGCGTTAACCTGCGATCGGTGAGGCTAGCAACTTTCACGTGGCGGATCGCGGCCGCAGGATGCCTGTTGGACCCGCCCTCGATGTGTGCAGCTTCAGTAGACGTTTGCGTTTGTTAAAGGGAAAACTGGAGAAAGGGTGGCAACGGTCCAGGTTGTTGTTGCTTTCAGGAGGGGTTAACTCTACCTGGAGGGCGGCAACACTTGTAACAGTTGTAGATTTAGGAGAAAACAGCCGGGAGGGCGGCACGCCTTTTGTTCACGCCGAATTGTGTAGTAGGTAACACAACCAGCAGGCTGAAGGGCTGGTGCGTCGTCGGCGGAGAAGGAGTCATCGTTTTTCACGAGGGATGGGTCCTCGTGGTTCGCGAGGGATGGGTCCTCGTGTTTCATGGGGGTGAGTCCTCGTGGTATCCCCGCAGGGCGCGCTCCGATTTTGTGGGCCCGAACATGCTGTACCCCCCGCTTGGAGAGATTTATACTTGCTGTCGCTATGGACGTAGAGGCGGACAATCCGTGTGACGGTAGGAAAGACGAGTACGGGGACCGTGAGCAAGTGAGTGTTCGGCGCCGCATCGATGTTCTCATCGAACGGGGCTTCTACCGGTATAAAGCACGAGGGAGACTGTGGCTCCCTGGATTTCGGTAGCGACAGCAAAACGGCTGGTGCTTCCATGGCGTGCTTCCTTTGTGAAAATTGCTCACACAAAAAAAAAACGGGGTCCGGTTGAGGTTTGTCCGTGTCAAACGGGATCTGCTCCAGGCTGCGCTTACCTTGTGAATACGTTCGCAAAGACGGGGTCGCCTTTGGCGGAGTGAGGCGGTTGCTGTTCCGTGGTTGTTCGTCGGTCGTCTTGTGGGAAGACGAGGTTCAGGCGCGCGTTGCTACCGTGAAAATCGTTCACGGATACGGGGTCACCAATTGTAGTGTAGGAATTGATGAGCTCCCGTACTCACGTCGTTGGGTCACCAATGTAGCGGTTCGTGTAGATCGCCACTAAATAAGAGAGTTTGACTTCGACAAACTATTAACAAGTTGTTTATTTACAGGAACAAACTAATTACATCAGGTAAGATGGCTGACTGTAGGAGTACCGTGGTATAGGTCTTGTCCCAGCGGGGACTCCACGAGGACTGACTAGAAGTTTCCGAGCTCAACTGCTAGCAGGTTCCGAGCTCAACTGCCAGCAGGTTCCGAGCTCAACTGTTGGAAGGTTCCAAGCTCTGACGTCATCACACAGAGCATAGGAGAGAAGCCTGAGTATAGTAATAGATACATACAGTAAGGTAAGTTAAAGGGAATTATGTATCTCAATGTAAGGGACAACCGGTGGTACCGCCACACCTTCCACTTAAAATACCCCTGTAGATTGTAAGTCTAAAGACTGATGAACATTACACCATACACCATTTTTCAGGCCTGCCACAAACTTTTAAAAAAATATCAGCTTTTGTTGAGCCGAAGTTAGTGTTGAACAGTCTGCCACAGTAAATGCCAGCTGGCAAAAGTATTAGATGAATTGCACTAACTAGTTTGCCAATCTTCATTTTGCAAATAAATGATGCAATTCCCTATCTCCATAAAATGACCAGCTGGCTAAATTTTCTAAAAGAAAATTCTACTTAATTTCTGAATGACCTAAGCACATCCATGTGCTCTTTTTTAAATGCTTGAAATAGGATTGGGAAAAGAGAGCAGGAAACTAAAGAGCTGGTAGAGAGAACCCAATCAAGTGACACAATGTGCTCTTTCATAAGTAATAAAAACAGAAAATGCTGGAGAAACTCAGGTGGTCAGGCAGCATCTGTGAAGAGAGAAACAGAGTTAACGTTTCAGGTCGATGACCTTTCGTCAGAACTGGAAAAAAGCAGGAAATGGAACAGATTTTTAAGCAAGTGAAGAGGCTGGGAAAGGGGGAGGGGGTGAAAGAACAAAAGGGAAGGTCTGTGATAGGATGGAAGGCGGGAGAGAATGGAAGGCGGGAGAGATTAAGAGACATTAAGAGATATTCAAGGCAAAAGGAGATGATAATGGAACAGGTTAAGAAACAAAGGATGGCTCTAGATGAAGTGTAAATTGTGCTGGCAGAATGAAAAGACAGCTGCCATGTGGGGGAGAAGAAAATGACACAGACAAAAAGTGTGGATAAAATATATATATATATATATATATATATATATATATATATATATATTTATATATTTTAGGGACCGAGGTTATGATCTGAAATTGTTGAACTCGATATTGAATCCAGAAGGCTGTAAAGTGCCTAATCAGAAGAGGAGGTGCTGTTCCTCGAGTTTACGTTGAGCTTCCGTGGAACAATGCACGAGGCCAAGGACAGTGAGGTCCGAGTGGGAATGGGGCGGTGAATTAAAATGACAGGCGACCGGAAGTTCGGGGTCACCCTTACGGGCTGAACGGAGGTGTTCCGCAAAGCGGTCACCCAACCTGCGTTTGGTCTCCCCAATGTAGAGGAGACCACATCATGAGCAGCGAATACAGTATACAAAATTGCGAGAAGTACAAGTAAATCGCTGTTTCACCTGGAAGGGGTGTTTGGGGCCCTGGACAGTGGGAAGGGGGGAGGTATAAGGGCATGTGTTGCATCTCCTGCGCTTGCACGGGAAGGTGCCGGGCGAAGGAGAAGGGGTTTGGGGGTGATAGCGGAGTGAACAAGGGAGTCGCGGAGGGAGCGGTCCCTACGGAATGCTGAAAGGGGAGGTGAGGGGAAGATGCGTTTGGTGGTGGGATCACGTTGGAGGTGGCGGAAATGGCGGAGAATGATCCGTTGAATGTGGAGGCTGGTGGGGTGAAAGGCGAGGACAAGGGGAACCCAATCGTGGTTCTGGGAGGGGGGGGGGGGGGGGGAAGGGGTGAGGGCAGAAGTGTGGGAGATAGAACGGACACGATCAAGGGCCGTGTCAACCACTGTAGAGGGGAATCCTTGGTTGAGGAAAAAGGAAGACATGTCGGAAGCACTGGTATGGAAGGTGGCATCGTCAGAGCAGATGCGGCGGTGACGGAGAAACTGGGAGAATGGAATAGAGTCCTTACAGGAGGCAGGGTGGGAGGAAGTGTAGTCCAGGTAGCTGTGGGCTTGTAATGAATGTTTGTCAATAACCTATCCCTAGAGATGGAGATGGAGACGTAGAAGTCGAGGAAGGGAAAGGAAGAGTCGGAGATGGACCATGTGAAGGAAGGGTGGAAATTGGAAGCAAAGTGAATGAAATTATCTAGTTCGGGGTGAGAGCATAAGGGTGGCTATCATGAAAAGTTTCCTCATAGATTATTCTAGTGGCAGATCATTACGCAGGATACAAAACAGCATGTTGAAGCACCAACATGATTTGTTCCCGATATCATCTATGCTACCATTTGAGCATTTTGTGCTCAAGTCTCTGGAATGGGACTTGAACCCACAACCTTCCGACTAAGAGGCTGACAGGGAAAACATTTTTTATTCATTTATGGGATGTGGGTATCACTGACTAGGCCAGCATTTATTGCCTATCCCTAATTGCTCTTGAAAAGGTGGCGGTGAGCTGCCATCTTGAACCGCTGCATTCTGTGTGGTGAAGGTACTCCCACAGCGCTGTTTGGGAAGTCGTCCCAGGATTTTGACCCAGCGACAATAATCGGCGATATACTTCCAAGTCCGGATGGTGTGCGACTTAAAGGGGAACTTGGAGGTGGTGGTGTTCCCATGCGCCTGCTGCCCTTGTCCTTCTAGGTGGAAGAGGTCGCGGGTTTGGGAGGTACTGCCGAAGAAGCCTTGGCTAGACTCTGGAATAGTTCCCATGGATTGGAGGGTAGCTAACGTAACCCCACTATTTAAAAAAGGTGGGAGAGAGAAAACGGGGAATTATAGACCGGTAAGCTAGAGTCCATTATAAAAGATGTAATGCCAGAGCACTTGGAAAACAGTGACAGGATCGGACAAAGTCAACATGGATTTACAAAAGTCATGCTTGACTAATCTACTGCAATTTTTTGAGGATGTAACTGGTAGAATAGGTAAGGGAGAACCAGTGGATGTGGTGTATTTGGACTTTCAGAAGGCTTTCGATAAGGTCCCGCATAAGAGACTAGCGTGCAAAGTTAGAGCACATGGGATTGGGGGTAAGGTACTGACTTGGATAGAGAACTGGTTGGCAGACAGGAAGCAAAGAGTTCGAATAAACGGGTCTTTTTCCGAGTGGCAGGCAGTGACTAGTGGGGTACCGCAGGGATCGGTGCTAGGGCCCCAGCTATTTCACAATATATATTAATGATCTAGACGAGGGAACTAGATGTAATATCTCCAAGTTTGCAGACGACACAAGGCTGGGTGGGCGTGTGTGCTGTGAGGAGGATGCAGAGAAACTCCAGTATGATTTGGACAGGTTGGGTGATTGGGCAGATGCAGTATAATGTGGATAAATGCGAGGTTATCCACTTTGGTGGCAAAAACAGGAAGGCAGATTATTATCTGAATGGCAATAGATTGGGAAAAGGAGAAGTGCAACGAGACCTGGATGTCCTTGTGCACCAGTCACTGAAGGTAAGCATGCAGGTGCAGCAGGCGGTTAAGAAGGCAAATGGTATGTTGGTCTTCATAGTGAGAGGATTCGAGTACAGGAGAAAGGATGTCTTGCTGCAGTTGTACAGGGCCTTGGCGAGACCACACCTTGAGTATTATGTGCAGTTTTGGTCACCTTATCTGAGGAAGGATGTTCTTGCCATGGAGGGAGTGCAGCAAAGATTCACCAGACTGATACCTGGGATGGCAGGAATGACGTATGAAGAGAGATTGGGTCGATTAGGCTTATATTCGCTGGAGTTTAGAAGAATGAGAGGGGATCTCATTGAAACTTTTAAAATTCAAACAGGACTAGACAGACTTGATGCAGGAAGGATGTTCCCGATGGCAGGGAGTCCAGAACCAGGGGTCACAGTCTAAGGATAAGGGGTAAGCCATTTAGGGCTGAGATGAGGAGGAATTTCTTCACCCAGAGAGTGGTGAACCTGTGGAATTCTCTACCACAGAAGGCAGTTGAGGCCAACTTATCAAATATATTCAAGAAGGAGTTAGATATATTTCTTAAGGCTAAAGGGATCAAGGGATATGGGGAGAAAGCAGGGACAGGGTACTGAATTTGGATGATCAGCCATGATCTCATTAAATGGCGGTACAGGCTCGAGGGGCCGAATGGCCTACTCCTGCTCCTATCTTCTATGTTTCTATGTTGCTGCAGTGCATCTTGTAGATGGTACACACTGCAGCTACAGTACGCCAGTGGTGGGGTGCCAATCAAGCGGGCTGCTTTGTCCTGGAGGGTGTCGAGCTTCTTGAGTGCTGTTGGAGCTGCACTCATCTCGGCAAGTGGAGGGTATTCCATCACACTCCTGACTTGTGCCTTGTAGATGGTGGAAAGGCTTTGGGGAGTCAGGAGATGAGATACTCGCCGCAGAATACCTAGCCTCTGACCTGCACTTGTTGCCACAGTATTTATGTGCTGGTGATGTTAAGTTTCTGGTCAATGGTGACCCCCAGGATGTTGACGGTGGGGGATTTGGCGATGGTAATACCTTTGAATGTCAAGGGGCGGTGGTTAGACTCTCGCTTTTTGGAGATAGTCATTGCCTGGCGCTTCTGTGCCACGAATGTTACCTGCCATTTATTAGCCCAAGCCTGAATGTCGTCCAGGTCTTGTTGAATGTGGGCAGGGACTACTTCATTATCTGAGGAGTTGTGAATGGCGCTGAACACTGCAGTCATCAGCAAACATCCCCATTTCTGACCTTATGTTGGAGGGAAGGTCATTGATGAAGCAGCTGATGATGGTTGGGCTTACGAATCTGCCCTGAGAAACTCCTGCAGTGATGTCCTGGGGCTGTGATGATTGACCTTCAACCACCACAACCATCTTCCTTTGTGCTAGGTATGACTCCAGCCAGTGAAGAGTTTTCCCCCCCGATTCCCATTGACTTCAATTTTACTAGGGCTCCTTGATGCCACACTTGGTCAAACACTGCCTTGATGTCAAGGGCAGTCACTCTCCCCTCACCTCTGGAATTCAGCTCCTTTGTCCATGTTTGGACCAAGGCTGTAATGAGGTCAGGAGCCAAGTGGTCTTGGCGGAACCCAAACTGGGCATCAGTGAGTAGGTTATTGGTGAGTAAGTGTCGCTTGTTAGCACTGTCGATGCCACCTTCCATCACTTTGCTGATGACTGAGAGTAGACTGATGGGGTGGTAATTGGCCGGGTTGGATTTGTCTTGCTTTTTGTGGACAGGACGTATCTGGGCAGCTTTCCACACATTGTCGGATAGATGCCAGTATTGTAGCTGTACTGGAACAGCTTGGCTAGAGGCTCTGCTAGTTCTGGAGCATAATCTTCAGCACGATAGCCGGGATGTTGTCAGGGCTCATTGCCTTTGCTGTATCCAGTGCGCTCAGCCGCTTCTTGATATGACGTGGTGAATCGAATTGGCTGAAGACGGGCTTCTGTGAAGGTGGGGACCTCAGCAGTAGGCCGATATGGATAGTCCACTCGGCACTTCTGGCTGAACATGGTTGCAAACGCTTCAGCCTTGTCTTTTGCATTCATGTGCTGGGCTCCACCATCATTGAGGATGGAGATATTCATGGAGCCTCCTCCTCCAGTTAATTGTTTGATGGTCCACCACTATTCACAGCTAGATGTGGCAGGACTGCAGAGCTTTGATCTGATCTGTTGATTGTGGGATCGCTTAGCCCTGTCTATAGCATGCTGCTTCCGCTTTTTAGCATGCATGTAGTCCTGTGTTGCAGCTTCCCCAGGTTGGCACCTCATTTTTAGGTACGCCTGGTGCTGCTCCTAGCATGCTCTTCTACACTCCTTATTGAACCAGGGTTGGTCCCCTGGCTTGATGGTAATGGTAGAGTGAGGGTTATGCCGGGCCATGAGGTTACAGATTGTGGTGGAATGCAATTCTGCTGCTGCTGATGGCCCACAGCGCCTCATGGATGCCCAGTTTTGAGCTACTAGATCTGTTCTGAATCTATCCCATTTAACACGGTGGCAGTGCTACATAACACGATGGAGGGTGTCCTCAGTGTGAAAACGGGACTTCATCTCCACAAGGACTGTACGGTGGTCACTGCTACCAATACCGTCATGGACAGATGCATCTACGACAGGTAGATTGGGGAGGACGAGGTCAAGTAGGTTTATCCCCTTGTGTTGGTTCTCTCGGCATCTGTCGCAGGCCCAGACTGGCAATTATATCCTTCAGGACTCGGCCAGCTCGCTCAGTAGTGGTGCTACCAAGCCACGCTTGGTGATGGACATTGAATTTCCCCACCCAGAGTACATTCTGTGCCCTTGCTACTCTCAGTGCTTCTTCCAAGTGGTGTTCAACATGGAGGAGTACTGATTCATCAGCTGAGGGAGGGCGGTAGGTAGTAATCAGCAGGAGGTCTCTTTGCCCATGCTTGACCTGAAGCCATGAGACTTCATGGGGTCCGGAGTCAATGTTGAAGACTCCCAGGGCCACTCCTTCCCGACTGTATACCACTGTGCCACCTGGTGGGTCTGTCCTGCCGGTGGGTGGCGGTGATGGAGGAGTTTGGGACATTGGCTGAAAGGTATGATTTTGTGAGTATGAGTATGTCAGGATGTTGCTTGACTAGTCTGTGCGACAGCTCTACCAATTTTGGCACAAGTCCCCAGATATTGGTGAGGAGGACTTTGTAGGGTTGACTGGGCTAGATGTGCCGTTGCTGTGTTCTTATCCGGTGCGGAGGTCGATGCCGGTTTCATTCTTATTGTTTTTCATAGTGGTTAGTTATAACTGAGTGACTTGCTAGCCCATTTCAGAGGGCAGTTAAGAGTCAACCACATTGCTGTGGGTCTGGAGTCACATATAGGCCAGACCAGGTAAGGACAGCAGATTTCCTTCCCTAAAGGACATTAGTGAGCCAGATGGGTTTTTACGACAATCCGATAGTTTCATGGTTACCATTACTGATACTGGCTTTTTATTCCAGATTTATTTAATTAACTGAATTTAAATTCCCCAGCTGCCGTGGTGGGATTTGAACTCATGTCTCTGGATCATTAGTCCAGCAATTTACTTGTACTTCTTGCAATTTAGTATACTGTATTTGCTACTTACGATGCAGTCTCCTCTACATTAGGGAGGCCAAATGCTGATTGGGTGACCGCTTTGCGAAACACCTCCGTTCAGTCCATAAGCGTGACCCTGAGCTTTTGGTCGCCTGTCCCTTTAATTCTCCGCTCCACTCCCACTTTGGCCTCTCCATCCTTGGCCTCTTACACTGTTCCAATGAAGTTCAAGGTAAGCTCGAGGAACAGCACCTCATCTTTTGATTAGGCACTTTACAGCCTTTTGGACTCAAAATCAAGTTCAACAATTTCAGCCTATAACCTCGACCCTTATATATTTTTTTCTTTTTTCTGTTTTTTCTCACATGACAGCTGTTGATGATTCTGCCATTGCCACTTACATCTCATCTAGAGTCATCTTTTGTTTCTTAACTTGCCCCATTATCATCTCCTTTTGCCTTGCACCATCATCCCTTTTGTCTTTTAATAAGGGGATATCTAGGGCTAGAAATTCAGTTGGTTGCGCCAGCCGTTAGCGCCTTAGGAGGAGTAGATGTCGAGCGCTCGGCGCTTAGCGCCCGGGCGCAGCGCGATCTGTGCCTCACCCCAACTTCAGTAGACATTTAGCGCTGGCGCAAAGTGTTTGCGCGCGCTCAGCTGCGCGCGCAGATCATGACGTCATTTCCTTGTGCAACGCCCTTTGTGCGCCCCCAACCGGATCTTCAGTCGCGCCGGCCCATTGTGTGCCTGGCGGCCCTAGCGACTGTTGAGTCGAACGGTGCTCAGCCGATGCGGGCCGCGGGGAGCGCAAATTAAAGGGCACTCCTGCAGTAGAAAAGGCAGCCGTTTTGCAACACTCCTTCTTTGTGAGAGGATGATGAGGAGGATGAGGAGGACAAATACACCAGTCTCGGCCTTTCAAAAAACAATCCACCATCCCCCTTTAAGAGCTCACCGGAGCCAGAGTGTCTGCCGTCAATCAGCAGCTTGCCGCACCTGCCCTGCGCCCAACTTCCGGTGTTAGCGCCCCGGGCCGCCGGCTTAGCGCCTAATGATAGTCGTGCATCGCCTGTTTTAGCGCAGCAGCAACCTCTTAGGGCGATGCGACTGAATATCGGCGAAGGGGGCTCGACTTTGCGCCGGGCGCAAACTTTAGCGGCCGCCCGGCTTTACCGCCCCAAAAGTGGCTATACTGAATTTCTAGGCCCTAATGTTTTAATTAAACATTTTCATATCCTAAATTATGCACATACACTGTATTAAATGAAATTATACAAATATTGGCCCAGATTAAGTAGATCAAAAAAATAAATTTTTAGTGGGGTTGGTAGAATGAAGGTAATTATGAATAAAATTCCAATTCTTTACATTGTATACTTATTAGATTTGGGGATTCCATTGCATATCATTAGGGGACTCCCTTTGTAAATGATTGAAATGGAATTCTGCTTATTGATTGGCTTCCGCACCGCCTGCGTCCCTGGGATCCGTGGGCCATTACGCTGCCCTCCGCCTCGAGGCCCGAGACCGCAACTTTTCACAGCCTGGCCGCCAGCAGGTACATTCGCAATTGTTTCCCGGGTCGAAGGCGTACTCCGGAAAGAATTAATGAAAGCAGTCCAAAGAAGAATGATCGTTTTTTGATGATTAACAAAAATAAAAACACATGCTATTCAAATGCAACACAAAAAGAGAAAATTCAAGCACTGAAATTCATCTCCATTTGAAGAATACATCAGTACTATAAGAAAGGAGATTTAGTTTTTCCCAATATTCCAATGTAATTTCATTGGCAAGATAGTGGCTGGCAGCAGCAATTTCTAAGGGCAGTACAATACCCTGTATACACATAATACACTCCTGGAACCTGCAAAAAAATGCAACTAATTATTCACCAGACTCCTATAATGGTGTTATTTTTATCCTGCTTCCATTTGGTGCACAATTTACAAGCCTCCAAAGTCTTAATCAAAGAGAATCTTTAAATGGTACAACTATAGCACTGCAGATGTATCCTGGTACCATTCCAGCATTAAACTGAAAAAGTTTAGTTGATATTTAGAAAACATTTTTGGGTGAAACAAAAGAAGTTGATCAGCTTTATTAATTCGCTTTGCAGGAGCACCTCCGTACAGTCTGCAAGCGTGACCCTGAACTTCCGATCACTTGGCATTTTAATTCTTTGCCCCACTCCTCTCTCTCCTCGGCCTCCTACACTGTTCCGACGAAGCTCAAGAAACAGCACATCATCTTTCGATTGGGCACTTTACAACCTTCCGCACTTAACATCAAGTTCAACAACTTTAGATCATAACCACTATTCTGATTTTTCCAGACAATGGGTGCTGGTAATGATTCTGCTGTTGCTATTTACAGCTCCACTAGACCCATCTTTTCTCCACAGATGCTGCCTGACCTGCTGAGTATTCCCAGAATTTTCTGTTTATATTTCGTATTTCTTTCTTACACATGCACTATTTCAATTTCTCCAGTAATAACATACATTGAGTACTGTAACCTCTACAGCTTTGACTACTGCCAAAATGTGCCATATTTCCAAGATAATCTGTAGGGCTTTTACAGCTTCTACACGGCACAGGGGAAAAATACATAGCAGTGAGGAATTAGTGAGGGATTGCTATATCTGCTCAGTTTGAAGTGCTCCTTCTTACTTTTCTCTATCCACAAACTCATCATTGTGTTCTACTCCAGCTGGATACAAGGAAAATTATCAAATTCCAGTGTCAGTTAAGAATCAGCAGCATGCAGACAGCCACAGATCCAAGTAAAAAAGTTCAAGTTCCTCTATTTATAAACGAGCACATAATTACAACAGACAGGGTGGATAATGGTCAACAGAGAGATGCTGAAACAATTTGGGTGCTGCTGGCTCAGTGAGTAAACACAACAGTTTCTGCCCAAAATAAATGTAGCACTAAAGGTTCTATAACCGGCAACTTAGAAATTGATGTTAATGCAAATGGTTAATGGTTTCCACTTTTTGGTCGATAGAAGGGACTGCCCATTTTAAACATGGACGTTTTGTGGTGGGGACTGTAGTAACCTACATTTATTTCCTATAGTACAACAGGGACGACACTTCAGAAGTACTTAGTTGGCTGTAAAGCTCTTTGGGATGTCCTGAGGTCACAAAAGGCAATTTATAGAAGTGCAAGTTCTTTCTTTTTTCTAATCATATTAGTGGACGATGGCAATTCAGTAAATTATATATACCTGCATTTCCAGAGAGTCTTTGATAAAAGTGCCACATAGACAGCTCAAGAATGATGTCACCATGTGGGATTGGCAGTCAGATATTACGCTGAATAGGAAATTGGTTGCAATTTCAGTCAGAAGATTGACCCCTCAATCCTAGCAAACTACCACTCCAAGAGTGCGGGAAAGAGATGTCAACAATGTATGTGATTACAGCATATCTGGATGGGACAGACTTAATGGATTAAACAGTCTTTTCCAGTCCTTTTTGTATGTTCATATGTGCAAACCCTATCCTACAGATAGATTATATACTTATATATATTTCCATTTCAAGTGATTTAACTTTTACAAGGTACCGACAGCATAAAAATAAAATATCTATATTAGAAATGAATATGGAAAGTAGCACTGAAAATGATTTACATTCTTAGATATAATCTGAAACCCACTCATGGTAATATGCTTTGAAATGCAACTATTACAGTATTTGCTTTTCTTAGAGCATAAAATGGTGCTTATTGCGGGCAAATTCAGAAAAGCCTCGCAATGATTATCTAAGATCAAATTCTGCAAATTATATATTCCATGTACTTTTTAATAAAACCACAAATCAAGCAGTAAGATACATTATAATGCTCTGCAATTTGAAATAAAATGCAGCAAACTTTTGAGTTAAAACTGAACCAGATTTGTTTAACTATAGGTCAAACAGAGCAAAAGGGGAAATCTGTCAGAGTACAGCAAATAGATTCCAGAATGGTTGTAGACAATGCAATTTGTTTTAATTAACTGAGGAAACACTGTACAGCTTCCCCATATTGAGAGTCAGTGCCTTGTTCAGTTAAATTTTCCCACAGACTGAAAATTAATTAGTTTCACCATTTCAATGTTATACCAAATAAACCGTTAATGTATGTACACACGATTAGTACATCATTGTACTATTATATTAAATAACACAACCTGAGCATAGTTTTCATACAAATTCAGCATTTCAAGTATAAATTTGAACAAAGTGCTATGCAATACTTATTGGCATTATTAATGGCCGAGTTGGACGTAGAGCTTAATTGAGTACTTAAAACAGAAATACATTCAAACAAAAATTCTGTCATTCATATATAGTTCTTGTACAATAGTGTAAAACCTATTTACTGCTGTTATCAGATGATGCAACATGAAAACACAAAAGTATATTGGGAAAATGGCCAGTCAGCCCATCAAGCCTCCCTCTTCTAACAGATGTGTATAAACCTTGGAAGAGTTCATGACACTTATTTAATCTCCTGAGGAATGTGAACAACTATAGGTAACACTTCAAAACAAGCAGCGACAAAAGCAATCAAGCCAAAAATAAAATCAGGATACAATGTATATTATTCCATTTTAACTAGGTGTGCTCTACAAGTGACATTTCTATGGTCGCAGTAGGATGGCATTCATGGTATTTCATAGATCATTCGATAAACCAACGCCTACATTTATCTCTAACATACAATCTCTCATTGCCCCATTGGTAAAAAGTGGTTGACGATGGATATGGATCTGCTTGGTGTGGTGTCCCGCAGGGATCAGTGTTGGGACCGATGCCATTTACTATTTTCATTAACGATCTATATATAGGTGTTGGGGGAATAATCTGCAAGTTTGCAGACGATACCAAGATATGTGCAAGAGTTAGGATTGTAGAGGATGCTCCACTGTTTCCTGGAGATCTAGATATGCTAGGAGATTGGACCCGTAATTGTCAAATGATGTTTAACTTAGAAAGATGCAGTATATATAAAATTTGATGTCAATAAAAATTAAATATTTTTTAAATAGTACACTAGGTCTTTGATTTATTTAGTTCTCTCAAAGTTGCTGGTTTATAATAAATTGAATCAAAACAATTACCTTGCAAGTAAAGAAAATTAATTTGTTGTAATAACTGTCTTTTTCATGTTTCACATTTTTAAACAGAGATGTTTCACTATTAAAATACATCGGCAATATAATTCAGCAATAATTTTTAAATATGGATACCAGAAGTTAAACAAAAAACTGGCTCATCCTCCAGAGGTACGTAAATCTGCACACAGGGTAGTTGTTGGCAACATTTCAACGCTGAACAGACAGAAAAGAATTGTTCACTGACAAAGAGTCACAAATGCTTACTCTCTCTCGTCTTTCAGTTTTGCAGATTTAATAGCAAATTGCAGTGTGATAGAAACACAAAAGGACTGAACTCATCTTACACATGGGCAAACCGCACAAGGAAATTGTTTAATGATGGTAATTAACTGACCCCTTGGAATCAGACGCACTCAGCCTTCCACTCAGTTAATGTGAGCGCATCTGGCAGTGTGGGATATTGTTTGACACGAACGTGGAATTCAGGCAATATTCTGAAGCTACATGACCCCTTACTTAGTATTTTTCTTCTGTCGAGAGTACTCATTAAAGTAAAAAACACCTGTACAATCGTTTAAGTTGTTTATGATGAAATAATAAAACATCTGGCCTCCACTGGTTGTCTCCCCCGATAAGCAGGGGCAAAAATAGGCATTTACAATATGGGCAGTCACTCAGGAAATCTTTAGCTGTTTTTCCGGCCTGTCAGGTTGGTAGTGGAGGTGATGTATTTCATCTCAATATCCATACGGACACGTGAACAGGTTTTGTTCAGCTGTAATGGTCCCATTGTCAACTACCCACAGAAAATGGTCACTGGGATAAAGTACCAAAGGGTCACCACTATCCACAAAACCAAACCCCAGCATATGTTGTTACCTATACGAGAGGAGGGATCAAGAGAACCAATGTGTTTTTTTTAAAGTTAATATTGTAAAAATGTGTGGATTAAACTGATAACTCTACCAAGCCATACCATAAATCAACTGGCTTGTTAAAAGGAATTAGTATCCTGATTTCAATGTTTGTGATTAACACATGAATGTCTCAGACCCTATTTTTTATCCACACTTCTGGTTTGTGCCTTTTCCTTTTTTCTTCTCTCCCACATGGCAGCTGTCTTTCATTCTGCCAGCACATTTCACACTTCATCTAGAGTCATCCGATTCCCATCTCGTCTCGCCTTGAATATCTCTTAATGTCCCTTCACCTCTCAGACCTTCCCTTTTGTTCTTTCATCCCCTCCCCCATTTCCCAGCCCCCAAACTTGCTTTTTCATCCGTTTCATTTCCTGCTTTTTTCTTAGTTCTGGCAAAGGGTCTTCAACCCGAAACGTTAACTCTATTTCTCTCCACGGATGTTGCCTGGCCTGCTGAGTTTTTCCAGCGTTTTTTGTTGTTACTTCGGATTTCCAGCATCCGCAGTATTTTGCCATTGTATCTGTAGAGTATGATGTGCAGGCTTCATTGTACTGCATGCTGCACCAATTCCTCTTTGCGTTGAGGAGAAAGTTCTGCTCCCTGTCCAATTCATGTTTAACATTAAGAAGGTGGGCAGGAGCACGGATGTTCGCCCAATACTAAAATGATTCCAAAGTAAGTTTATACTGTAAAACTGCTCAGGGAATTGAGTGAATCCCTTGAGCACTTTTAAACTATTATATACCTCATAATGAAGTCAAAGCGGTGTAAAACGATCTACGGGGGATAGCCGCAAACCACTAGACCTCAATGTGCTCAGGAGTCAGATTGGGGCCAAGCTCCAGAATTACACTGTCACTTTTATGTCTACATCCAAAACAGCTTTGCATTGACACAATAATGGAAGTATAACAGCACCATCTGTCCTCTGTGCAGGACAAGGACTTACACAATCAACTGCAGCATGGGGCTGAGGAATTGCACAAATTGAACAGGCAGTAACAACCAATGATGGAGCACTTCTGCATACTGCTGACCGCAAAGATCAACAGACCTAGTGCTGTATTGTGGTACCAGACAGTAATGGATAATCATTAATTTAATTGTGCTTAACAAAGTACAGGTGGTGCAAACATTAGCTTACACAAGCAGAAATTTATCCAATTATGTAGTTAATATGTGAAACATACACACCCAATGTCAGTGATGCTAAATGACTTCAGTTCTGCTTAAGTGCCGCTAATTTAAAAATATGATCAAAATTTATATACATTATCAGATCCACCAAGGTATTGCTCATATACACAGGGGCATTAGAAAAGTTAAAGTGGACTATGAGTTCTGGAGATTAGTGATTTGAGTGATTGGAGATCTGGGACAGCAGTGATTGAAGGGGACACGAGTGTCTGTGAGCAGTCAGGCAGTCAGTTGGAGGCAATGAGGGTAGATGAGCACCACATGCACTGAAGTGGCAAGGAAGATTCCTCGAGTAAATAGGGGAGGGCGGGAAGCTTGGAGCACTGAGGAGGGAGATGTGGGCTGGAAGCTCCAAGGGAGTTTCGAGACTGGGACCAGCAAGAGTATCAGGAGACAACAAAAAACCAAGCAACATTTATTCTAAAATGGGACATGGGGGTGCTCGATATGCTTACGGCATCTCAAAAATGTGAAAAAAGTGTTCTATTCTGAACAAACATGCACACACACGAGCAGCACTGCCCAACGTATACATCTCGAAAAGCAATGAACCAATCCATTTGCTTTTGCTTCACTCATAATAATTCTATGGAACATGCCACTGCTGACTAATCAGCTAGCTTCAAAGGATTTCACAAAGCACATATTTAAAATGTGCTGCTTACTTCTTTGAACTTCCTTCCATAGAACTGCAGCCCCACATATTCTAATGAGTGATATCACTTCTATGAAGAGAGGTATAAGAACATAACATAAGAATTAGGAGGAACAGGCCATACGACCCCCTCGAGCCTGCTCCGCCATTCAAGATCAGGACTGATCTTCAACCTCAACTCCACTTTCCCGACCGATCCCCATATCCCTTGATTCCCCATGAGTCCAAAAATCTATTTATCTATCTCGGCCTTGAATATACTCAACAATTGAGCATCCACAACCCTTTGGGGTAGAGAATTCAAAGTTTTACAAGCCTGTGAGTGAAGAAATTCCTCATCTTAGTCTTAAATGATCGACCCCTTATCCTGTAACTATGCCTCCTAGCTCTAGACTCTCCAGCCAGGGGAAACAACCTATCAGCATCTACCCTGTCAATCCCCCTCAGTATCTCATATGTTTCAATGAAATCACCTCTCATTCTTCTAAATTCCAGGGAGTATAGGCCCAATCTACCCAATCTCTCCTCATAGGACAACCTTCTCATCCCAGGAATCAACCTAGTGAACCTTTGTTGCACCACCTACAAGGCAAGTATATCCTTCCCCCATAAGGAGACCAAAACTGTGCACAAAACACCAGGTGTGGTCTCACCAAAGCCCTGTACAATTGTAACAAGACTTCCTTACTCTTATACTCCAACCCCCTTGCAATAAAGGCCAACATGCCATTTGCCTTCCTAATTGCTTGCTGAACCTGCATGCTCACTCTCTACTTTTCCTGTTCAAGGATACCTAAATCTCTTTGAACAGCAACATTTAATAGTATCTCATCATTTAAAAAATATTGTTTTTCTATTCGTCCCACCAAAATCAATGACCTTACATTTCCCCACATTATACACCATCTGCCACCTTATTGCCCACTCACCTAACCTGTCTATATGCCTTTGCAGACTCTTTGTGCCCTCCTCATATCTTACTCTCCCTCCTAGATTTATATCATCAGCAAACTTGGATACATTGCACTCGGTCCCTTCATCGAAGTCATTAATAGATTGTAAATAGCTGAAGCCCAAGCACTGATTCTTGCAGCACCCCACTAGTTACAGCCTGCCAGCCTGTAAAATTACCCGTTTATCCCTACTCTCTGTTCTCTGTCCGTTAACCAATTCTCTATCCATGCCAATATATTACCCCCAACCCCATGAGCCCTTATCTTGCGTAACAACCTTTTAATGTGGCACCTTATTGAATGCCTTTTCAAAATCTAAATATACTACATCCACTGGTTCCCGTTTACCTACCCTGCTAGTTACATCCTCAAAAAACTCCAATAAATTTGTCAAACACAAATTCCCTTTCATAAAATCATGCTGACTCTGCCTAATCATAATGATTTTCTAAGTGGCCCGTTACCACTTCCTTAATAATAGATTCCAGCATTTTCCCCGATGACTGATGTCAGGCTAACTGGTCTGTAGTTCCCTGTTTTACACAAATTAAGGGTTGTATTCCCTAGAATTTAGAAGATTAAGGGGTGATTTGATTGAAGTTTTCAAGATATTAAAGGGAACAGATAGGGTAGATCGAGAGAAACTATTCCCGCTGGTTGGGGAGTCTAGGACTAGGGCGCATTGTCTAAAAATTAGAGCCAGACCTTTCAAGAGTGAAATTAGGAAACACTTCTACACACAAAGAATGGTAGAAGTTTGGAGCTCTCTTCCGCAAACAGCAATTGATGCTAGATTAATTGTTAATTTTAAATCTGAGATTGATAGATTTTTGTTAACCAGAGGTATTATGGAATAGAAACATAGTAAGATAGGAGCAGGAGTAGGCCATTCGGCCCCACAGCGTTGGCAGCAGCGATTGGGGAGGCGCAAAGACCATAGTGCGTCGCCATTAAAAAAAATAATAATAAATCGCCAGCAACAGCGTTGGCAGCAGCGGTGGGAAAGCGCGGGAGACGCCATCTTAACTCGGCGGGGAAGAAAGCAAATCCCAGGAAGCGCCATTTCAGATTTTCAAGATGCCGAAGACTGGCAATATTACTGCTTTCGATAGTGATATAGAAGATTGGACCACATATGTGGAAAGAGTGGAGGTATATTGCAAGGCGAATGAAGTAGCGGATGATAAAAAAAGGCATCGGTACTTCTAAATCTGATGGGCGCAAGGACATACGGGCTGTTACGAAACTTGATCACTCCAGCCAAACCGATGGACAAGAATTTTAAGGAGATTGTTGATACCTTACAGGAGCACTTAAACCCAACACCGCTGCTGATAGCGGAACGATTCAAATTCTTCAGGAGGAATCAGCACAAGAATGAAAGTAACGCTGATTACCTCACCGAATTACGAAAGCTGTCAAAGCACTGCCAATTCGGGGCAGGACTGGCAGATTCTCTACGAGACAAATTCGTCTGCGGTCTCCTAAGCGAAGGAACACAGAAAAGACTACTTTCTGAGAAAGATTTGACACTGGACAAGGCTTTCGGTGTGGCTGTATCATACGAAGCAGCAGCAAGAGGAGCTGCAGAGATACAGCAAAAGCCACAGGACTTCAGCACCCATGAAATGACACGGGGTTTCGAGAGATGTTATCGCTGCGGCAGATCCACCCATGACCAGAAGGACTGCTGGTTCAAGGACAAAGCATGCAGGCAATGCGGAAAGATGGGACACATTGCACGTGTATGCACATCTGGAAAGAAATCCGCTGACGGTAAAAAGGTCAATAAGGAAAAGTACAGAAAGGTACAAATGATGACGGACAGTAGCTCCGAAGACCAGAAGAGCGATAGCGACTCCGGAAACAAGAGACTAAGCCGTCTCAAATTACATAATGTAATTGCCAAAGAAGATTATCAGACCATTTGGGTTACCCTCACGATAGCGGGGTCCCCAGTCAAAATGGAGCTAGATACAGGATCAGCTCTGACCGTCATGAGTCGACGGGATTACGAGTGGCTATTTCCGCATATACCTTTGAAAGACATCCATTGTCTTGAAGACATATACGGGGCAGAAAGTATACCCCAGAGGGAAAATAAGGGTGCCTGTTGTATACAACGGCAAGGAAATACAGAAGTTGTATTTATACGTTCTGCAAGATGGTGGTCCACCGTTGTTGGGACGTGAATGGATCAGAAAGATACGTTTAGACTGGCACTCCATTCAGGCACTGACGGTGACCAGTAAGTAATAAAACGATGATGACGTCATACCTGGACGATTAAAAGAAATCTTGGCTAACGCCAAAGAAGTGTTTCAACAGGAACTAGGAACCCTGAAAGGCGCCACCGCCTCAATAAAAGTGGAAGATGCGGCAATTCCCAAGTTTTTTAAGGCAAGGCCGGTGCTATACGCAATTCGTCCAGCCGTCGAGGCAGAGCTGGAGAATTTGGAAAAAGCAGGCGTGTTATCCAAGGTAGATTGAAGCGAGTGGGCAACAACCATCGCCCCGGTCATGAAGAAAACGTTGAATAATGATAAATCTGAAGAACAGAGAAAAGTTCGCATCTGTGGGGACTTAAAGGTGACTGTAAACCCGGTTCTTCACACGGTACAGTATCCTCTTCCGAGGATAGAAGATATTTTCGCCTCACTATCCGGAGGGAAACGTTTCACCAAAATTGACTTAGCACAGGCATATCTACAGATGGAGGTTGAGGAGGCCTCTAAAAAGTGTCTCACGATAAACACACACAAAGGCCTGTACCAGTACAATCGACTGGTTTTCAGAGTGGCATCAGCTCCGGCTATCTGGCAAAGAGCTATGGAGCAAGTCCTGCAAGGGATTCCGGGGACTCAATGCTACCTAGACGACATCCTTGTAACAGGAGAAAACAACGAGCACCTTGCCAACTTGGAGCAGGTGCTCACGAGGCTGAGAGAACGGGGCCTACGAGCAAATCGCCCCAAATGCGAATTTTTCCAGAAACAAATATCATATTGTGGCCATATCATTAACGAAGAAGGGTTGCATAAGTCACCTGAAAAAATTGAAGCGGTCGTAAAGGCCCCAGCGCCTGAAAATGTCTCACAATTAAGGTCGTTCCTGGGATTAGTAAATTACTATCATAAATTTTTACCAAACTTGTCGACGTTTCTGCACCCACTTAACGCACTGCTACAAACGGGAGTAGTTTGGAAATGGAGCGAAGACTGTAAACGTGCCTTCCATAAATGCAAAGGCTTGATCACATCCAGGGAAGTGTTGGCTCATTATAACCCATCACTGCCAATCAGACTGGCTTGCGATGCATCCCCTTACGGCGTGGGAGCGGTATTATCGCATAAATTCCCTGGTGGCTCGGAGCGGCCAATAGCTTTTTGCGTCACACTCATTGAACTCAGCTGAGCGTAACTATGCCCAGATCGACAGGGAGGCACTCAGCCTGGTGTGGGGGGTGAAGAAATTCAACCATTACCTACACGGACAAAAATTTACCTTGTTGACTGACCATCAACCCCTCGTCTCCATATTCAACCCTAAAAAGGGTGTTCCCATTATGACAGTGCAAAGGCTACAGAGGTGGTCCCTTTTCCTAGGGGCACACCAATATGACAGAATACAAAGGAACAAAACAGCATGGGAATGCTGACGGTTTATCGCGCCTACCGTTGCCAACGGTAGAAGAGGCACCTACAGTGGACCCAGTGGAGATGTTCCACTCGACCATAGTTGAATGTCTACCAGTGACAAATTCTACCATTGAAAAGGAAACGAGAAATGACCCGACTCTCTCACGAGTCTATGATTCAACGGTGAAGGGATGGCCAGCACATGGCGAACCACTGTTGCCAGCATTCTCGCAAAGAAGAGAACAGCTGTCAGTGTGCCGAGGAACCTTGATGTGTGGATCCAGAGTGGTGATTCCACCCAAACTCCAGGATAAAGTGCTAAAGGAGCTTCACGAGGGGCATCTGGGTGGAGTAAAAATGAAGAACTTAGCCAGAGCATTTGTGTGGTGGCCAGGTATCGATGGAGACATCGAAGAAATGACCAAGAGTTGTCTAGGATGCCAGAAGGTCCAAAACGCCCCACCACAAGCCCCTCTACATCCATGGGAGTGGCCCTCATCTCCCTGGCAAAGGGTGCATATCGACTTTGCTGGTCCATTATGGACTCAATGTTCTTAATCGCAGTTGATGCACACTCCAAGTGGCCGGAGGTAATAAAGATGTCCTCCACCACCGCGGAAAAAACCATCACAGTATTAAGGACCATATTCGCCAGGAATGGGCTGCCTGAACAGATCTGTTCTGATAATGGACCACAATTTCCATCCGAAGAATTCAGGAAGTTCTTAAAAAACAATGGGGTTAAGCACTACACGTCTGCCCCATACCATCCCGCCACCAATGGATTAGCTGAAAGGTTTGTCCAGACCTTCAAGAAGGCCATAAACGCCACGGGTAATGAAGACATAAATCTACAACATAAGGTAGATAACTTCTTGTTTGCATACAGGAATGCAACACATGTGGTTACAAACCAAACCCCCGCCATGATGTTTTTCAATAGAAGACTAAGATGCCGGCTGGATTTGATCAAGCCAAACATCAGAAGGGACGTAGAGAACCGGCAATTTCAAGGCATGAATGAAAGGCCAACTAGAACCTTCCAGATAGGTCAACAAGTTTTGGCCCGGGACTAGCGTACCGAGAAATAGCAGCCTGGAACTATTTGCACACGACTAGGACCGCTGATGTATACCGTGGACATTGGAGAAAGCATAATAAGGCGCCATGCTGACCAGATCATAGAATCATCCGAAAAGGGACAACCTACACCACAACTCTATACGCCTAATGATGAAGCAGAAATACCCATAGTATCTACCTCCGATCCGGTGATACTGGAACCAGATAAACCAGACACTAGCATTGAAGCCGAATCGACCTTGCCAAAAGAACCTACAACACCACTGAGGCGTTATCCGGACCGAGTCAGGAAGCCTCCAGAGAGACTGAATTTGTAATTGATTAACTTCAGCAAATGTGTAGATTATTGTTCTTGTAAAAATGTTATTTAATGATTACTTAAAATGTTATGTACTATTTATCTAAAAGGGGAGGAATTGTAGTGTATGTACCTTTAAGAGGAACTATGTTTTTGAAGCCCCTGTATACTGTAGTACCAGTAGTGGCCACTCGGGTATATAAGCCTGTGTAGCGTCTTGTGTTGTTAGTTCACCTCCAGGCTTTGTTCAGTAAACACTTGTTAAATCGACTCCTGCATTCCGTGTCTCCATTAACACACAGATCTAACAACTATTACCATTAAACTCTGTTCCTTCCTAACACTCTGCTTATCTTTACCCAAATTGCAACACTGCTCCATTGCCTTGACTTCTCTTTAGATTTCTAAATTTTCCCTCACCTAACCCCTCCCCCACCTTTTTAGTTAAAAGCACTAACTGCAGCTTAGTTATTTTGTTCACCAGGACACTGGTCCCAGCCCATCCCAACAGAACAGAACAGCTCCTCCTTTCTCCAGTACTGGTGCCAGTGCCTCATGAATCGAAACCCGTTCCTCCCACACCACACTTTGAGCCACGCATTTAACCTTCTAATCTGTTTGTCCCTGTGCCAATTTGCGCATAGCTCAGGTAACAATCCAGAGATTATTACTTTTGAGATTCTGCGTTTTAATTTGGATCCCAGCTCCTCAAACTCTTCCAGCAGAACCTCATTCCTAGTTCTACCTATGTCGTTGGTTCCTTCGTGGACCACAACAACTGGATCCTCCCCCTTCCACTCCAAATTCTTCTCCAGCCATGAGGAGATATCCTTAAGCCTGGCACCGGGCAGGCAACACCTGGTCTTGGCTACAGAGAACAGTATCCCCTTACCTGCCTGAGTCGCAGTTACACCCTCCTGTCCCTGACCACTAACCAGACCTGTACCACCTAACCTAAGGTGCGAGACTGCCTCCTGGATCAAAGTGCCCAGGTAACTTTCCCCGCTGATGCCCCTCAATGTCTGCACCTCAGACTCCAGCTCAGCAACAGGTATAGGGGGAAAAATTCAGTATCGCCCCGCTTGGGGCGCCATTATCGGCCGTGCGCAAAGTTTAGTGCCTGGCGCTAATTATCGCCTCCGACACCACACTTGGCTTTTATCGCCCCTGGAGGTGATTGGAGCGCTAAATCAGGCACTTCACACCTGTCTTAAGGCGCAAAGGCCAAGGAGCGAGGCGCTATCTCAGAGCGCTGGCGAAGCAAGGAAGGGCAAATCAAAATGAACCTGCAAAGTGCTGCTCAGTACTCAAAACTCCTTCACACAGCGTTGAATCTCTCCAAAAGTCTCTCTCTCTCTCTCTCTGAATGCGTGGTGCAAAAATGTCACCGACAAAAAAAGGCAGGAAGCGGTCGCCTTTAAATAGCGCTCCCCCAGTCCCTTTCTGACAGCATAACACTCCCCTCAACCTGTCGTTGCTAGCGGCAGGCAGTAAGGCAGGGGGCGCCACTCAATATCCATTCCGGGGCGCTAACGGGCGTTGCGCACCCGACTGACGCCACGATCTGCCGGCGCAGGAGATCGTGGCGCTAGTGTTTAGCGCCGCTGCAATTTCGCGAGCGGCGCAAACATCGCCGCACCCGGGCGCTAGTTGCTTTGCGCCCCAATTAGCGCCCTCTTAAGGCGCTAACGGGAGGCGCAAACAACTGAATTTTTCCCCCATAGTGTCTTAAAGCAAATATCTGAAAAGCACTGATGTAAACTTTCAGACATGATGTCTTAGGATTCATCAATGCAGTTTATAAACTGAGATTTTAAAAAACATTTACCTTAAAGTTTTTAAGTTTTAAAAGAAACTATATTTAATGCAATGTTTAACATTTGATTTATGTAAAACACAATGTACAGTGAAACCTGTAAATTATTAATGCCTTAGGGACTGGCATCAGCTGCCCTTTTCTTTGCAGGTGTCCTTATTTTCAAAAGGTGTCCTTATTTTCAAAATTGTATTATACAAATGTTCCCAACAATCTTGAAGAACCAATTGAGATTCTGATCAGCACCTAGTCAGCTGCAACAATGCTAAGAACATAAGTTTGGAAGCAGACAACAACAAAACTGATGTGTTAAGTACAAGGGAATCTGTTCCAAACGACACTATCAGACGACAGACAACCATGTGGTCGGGCACCTGCGCATCTATTGGGTCCGTGTGGGGTCGGGAGCGTGCGTAGCTTCTGGTGTGCATTGTCAACAAGGTTGCTTTTGAAACCAGGGGTGATTCAATCCCCGACACCGTCATGGACAAAAGGCAATCCAGTAACAATCCACTGGTCATCACAATCTTCAGTTTCAGATACAGTTATTACTTTGAACATTTTAAAGTGTGACGTCAGGCTGTGTCCCTTGTTTTAAGTTGTAAAAGGGTTTGGTGCATTGAAGGCTGTCCGTAGTTCATAATTTGCGAGTGTCCATGGTTTCAGAGTGACTCTTGTACATTTTACAGTGCAAGTTAATTGGGACTGTCAATAAATGTCTTTTTTTGCAGGTGTCCATTTATACACTGTATTTGTTCCCTCTGCACCAACTGCCACAAATTGTAAACTTTAAAAAAAGGCAAATTCACAAATGCTCAACACATCAGAACAATTCAGTTTAGACCGGAGCCCGCTAACCATAAGCATGTTGGAAGGGGGCACCACTAAACAATATGGAGCAGACAGGCAGTAAACTGTAATGATATAATGTGAGGTTGAGCAAAGTAAACACAAAATCATAGTTCTAGCATTTTGTCTGTTCCTAAAGCAATACAAGTGCCTCAAGTTATCAATTTTATTATATAAATAAGATAATTTGAATATAAAATATCAAATGAGAAGTATCTAACTGTCCATAGGTGATTTTATGGAAAAATTGACTGCCAAATTTGCCTGCAAAACAATTATTCAAAAATAATTAATTAGCTGAAGTGCTGTGAGATGTCCTGAGGACATGAAATGTGCTATATAAATACAGTCCTTTCTTTAAGGGCAAAATCTTAACAGGACCCTTTCCAAGTCAAATCTGACAATTATATAAACCAGCACTACAAAAGGTCAGCAAAATGTCCTCAACAAACATTAGTCTGCATATATCAAAAGTACGGAGGGAGTGCGGCACTGTCAGAGTTGCCGTCTTTTAGATGAGACATTAAACCAAGTCTGCCCTTTCAGGTGGATATAAAAGATCCCATGGCACTATTCGAAGAGCAGGAGAGTTCTCCCGGATGTCCTGGCTAATATTTATTCTTCAACCAACAGCACTTACAGATTATCTGGTCATCATCTCATTGCTGTTTGTGGGACCTTGCTGTGCGCATATTAGCTGTCCCGTTGCCTACATTATAACGGTGACTACATTTCAAAAGTTATTCATTGGCTGTAAAGCGCTTTGGAGCGTCCCGAGGTCGTGAAAGGCGAGTTCTTTCTTTCTTCAGCTAATTTTTACATGCTGTCAGAATTCAGTTGACGTTAAGTGGAATTTAGTAGGAGTGACTATTCAGTGAACCAGCCTGGAAGTTTAACACACATCAGTACTCCCATCAAAGCAAGATATCACTGCAGACGTGTAATCGTCTAAACCACAGCACAACTCTCACAACCTGAGCCATGTTTAAAATAGCACCCAATAACACAGCTTACACAGATCAAAGTGACGGTTTACTTGCCACACATATTCTCTAAGTAGTGGCAATTATTTGCTGAGAAGCATGGATAAAAATATACTGATGTTCTGCTGCTGAAATGATCTGAATACTTTCATATTATTTACTAGCTGGAGTGCCCGGCGGTGCCGAGGCTTTTTCGAGGGCATGTTGTTGTTGGAAGAGAGAGAGAGAGAGAGAGCCAGCGGCTGGGGGGGAAAGAGCCAGCGGCTGGGGGGTGAAGAGAGCCAGCGGCTGGGGGGGGAAGAGAGCCAGCGGCTGGGGGGGGGAAAGAGAGCCAGCGGCTGGGGGGGGGGGGGGGGAAAGAGAGCCAGCGGCTGGGGGGGGGGGGGGGAAAAGAGAGCCAGCGGCTGGGGGGGGAAGAGAGCCGGCGACTGGGGGGGGGGGGGGGGGAAGAGAGCCGGCGACCGGGGGGGAAGAGAGCCGGCGACCGGGGGGGAAGAGAGCCGGCGACCGGGGGGGAAGAGAGCCGGCGACTGGGGGGGGAAGAGAGCCGGCGACTGGGGGGGGGGGAAGAGAGCCGGCGACTGGGGGGGGAAGAGAGCCGGCGACTGGGGGGGGAAGAGAGCCGGCGACTGGGGGGGGAAGAGAGCCGGCGACTGGGGGGGGAAGAGAGCCGGCGACTGGGGGGGGAAGAGAGCCGGCGACTGGGGGGGGAAAGAGAGCCGGCGACTGGGGGGGGGAAGAGAGCCGGCGACTGGGGGGGGAAGAGAGCCGGCGACTGGGGGGGGAAGAGAGCCGGCGACTGGGGGGGGAAGAGAGCCGGCGACTGGGGGGGGGGGGGGGGAAGAGAGCCGGCGACTGGGGGGGGAAGAGAGCCGGCGACTGGGGGGGGGAGGGGAGGGGGGAGGGAAGGGGAGGAAGAAGGGGGGAGGAAGGGGGGAGGGGAAGAGGGGGAGTGGGGAGGAGGGGAGTGGAGGAGTGGAGGAGTGGAGGAGTGGAGGAGTGGAGGAGTGGAGGAGGGGAGGAGGGGAGGAGGGGGGAGGGGGGGAGGAAGGGGAGGGGGCAGAAGGGGAAGGAAGGGGAGGAGGAAGGGGGAGAGGAGGAAGGGGAGGGGGAGGGGGGAGGGGAGGGGAGGAGGGGGAGGGGAGGAGGGGGGAGGGAGGGGGGGAGGAGGAGGGGGGGGGAGGGGGGGGACACCTTCTCCAACATTGAGAGGGAGATTATCCAATTCCAGGCCCAGGGGAACGTGTTGATCTGTGGTGACCTCAATTCAAGAACTGGCGAAGAACCAGACTTCACCAATAATCAGGGAAACAATTACATATTCGGGCATAACCACTTCAATATCCCTTCCCTTCCATACAGGCATAACTGCGACAAGCAGACAAATACCAACGGAAAACAGCTCCTGCAGCTCTGTCGAAGCCTGGGTCTGTACATTGTCAATGGTAGGTTCATGGGAGACCTCCTAGGAAGATCGACCTATTGCTCACCTCTTGGCTGTAGCACCGTAGACTATATGATTGCGGATTTGGACCCATCCTCTTTCAGAGCATTCAGTCAAACCACAATCAACACTGTCAGACCACAGTCAAATTACTATGTATCTTAAAAAGACAGAAACAACCAACACAGAAACACAGCC
Source organism: Somniosus microcephalus (assembly GCF_052327205.1). Taxonomy (NCBI): domain Eukaryota; kingdom Metazoa; phylum Chordata; class Chondrichthyes; order Squaliformes; family Somniosidae; genus Somniosus; species Somniosus microcephalus. The sequence continues at coordinate 167,088,857 of NC_140996.1, read as the reverse complement.
CAGTAAGCTGTACAACACCAAAAAATCGTACAGATGGGCCAAAAACAGCACGGAAAAATACCAGGATGCAATTAGCAATGAATCAACTCAAGCTCTATTGGACACCTTTCTGGATATCATATACACTCACAATAAAGAAGGCGTAAACCAGGCAGTGAATAACCTAAACAATATTTTAGATAATTTGGCAACAAGGTCAAACTTGAAAGCTCGCAAGAACAAACCCAAAACAAAAAACTATGAAAAATGGTTTGACCCAGATTGCCATAACATGAGGAAAAAACTTAGAAAAATATCAAACCAAAAACACAGACAGCCGGAAAACGAGGAATTACGCCTTACTTATTGTCAGACACTAACACAATACAGAAACACACTCAGAACCAAAAAAGAGCAGTATATTAAGAATACACTCAGCTCCATTGATTCCAACTGTTTCTGGGACAACTGGAATACCTTACACAAAAAACAACACGACGAATTGGCCATTCGAAATGGAGACACATGGGAAAACCACTTTGAGAAATTATACCAGAAAAGCACACGAAGGCCAGAGCAACACCAAATATGCAAAAAACTGGAAAAGCTCGAAAAGGCCATAAAAGATAACCAAAACCCGCTAGACTCCATAATAACAGAAAAAGAACTCGTTGAAAAGCTCAAGGACCTGCGACTAGGAAAAGCTTGCGGTGCAGACGGCATACTAAGCGAGATGATTAAACACACAGACGATAAAATGAAACTGGCTATCCTAAAACTCTTCAACTTGGTTCTGAGTGTCGGTTACTTCCCTGATATCTGGAACAAAGGACTCATAACGCCCATATACAAAAGTGGGGACAAAGTCGACCCAAATAACTATCGAGGCATCTGTGTAAACAGTAACCTGGGGAAGGTATTCTGTAGCATCATAAACAAAAGACTTATAAACTTCCTTGAGGAGCACAATGTCTTGAGTAAAAGCCAAATTGGATTCCTGCCAAACTATAGATCAGATCATATCTTCACCCTACAGACCCTAATTGACAAACACGTTCATCAAAACAAAAGCAAAATCTACGCATGCTTTATAGATTTCCAGAAGGCTTTCAATTCCATCTGGCACGACGGTTTATTCCTGAAACTTATCGAAAGCGGGGTAGGAGGGAAAACATATGATGTAATTAAATCAATGTATACAAACAACAAATGTGCAGTTAAAATTGGAGACAAACAAACAAAATACTTCCCACAGGGGCGGGGGGTGACGCAGGGCTCGCCAATCTCACCGACACTCTTTAATATTTACATAAATGGATTGGCAAAACTACTTGAACAATCTACAGCACCCGGCCTCACCCTATATGAATCCAAGGTTAAATTCCTCCTCCATGCAGATGACCTGGTTCTGCTGTCACCAACTAAGGAGGGTCTACAGCAGAACCTGGATCTGCTGGAGTCGTTCTGCCAGACCTGGGCCCTGACAATAAATCCCCAAAAAACCAAAGTCCTTGTGTTCCAGCAAAGTTCCAGACATCAGGGACCCAAAATAAATTTTACACTAGGAACAACCAAAATTGAACAAACCACTAACTACACATACTTGGGCTTAAAAATCAGTTCTACGGGAAATTTTCATCTGGCTGTTAATGAACTGAAAGAGAAAGCAAGAAGGGCTTTCTATGCCATTAAAAGATCAATCCAAATAGAAATCCCAATTAGCATTTGGCTCAAAATTTTCAAATCAGTAATTGGACCAATTGCACTCTATGGCAGTGAGGTGTGGGGACCGCTAACACAACAAGAATTTGCAAAATGGGACAAACATCCAATTGAGATCCTACATGCAGAATTCTGTAAAAGTATCCTCCGGACTCAGAGGAAAACCGTAAACAATGCATGCAGGGCAGAACTAAGCCAATATCCATTAATAATCACTATCCAAAAAAGAGCCACCAAATTTTGGAAACACCTAGAAATGAGCAACCCCCAATGCTATCATTACGAAGCCCTGAAATGCCAAGAGAGGACCATAAAGAAGAATACCCTCAGTCAACTAGTCCTGGGACTCAGTGAAGTAACTACCAACACTACTAACAATAACCAGCCCCAGGACAGTGACAGCGTAACACAAAGAATTCGACCCAACACAATCATCGCTAAGCAAAAGGAAAAATATCTGTCATATTGGGCAGAAACAACAAAAACCCAAAGCAAACTCAATTGCTACTTGGCCCTAAACAGACAATACAACATGGCTGATTACCTGACCAGGGTAAAGGATCGCAAAATGAGAAAAACCTTGACAGTGTACAGACTTAGTGAACATAGCCTGGCGATCGAAAAAGGTAGACACAGGCAGACCCGGCTACCAAGAGAGGACAGGATATGCTCTCACTGTAGTCAGGGAATGGTGGAGACAGAGATGCACTTCCTCACAGCTTGTAGAAAATATCAGGGCATAAGGGAGAATTTCTACCCAAAATTCACAAAAATATGCCCGGAATTCAGAAATTTGAATGGCGACCAAAAACTCCCATACCTACTAGGGGAAGAGAGAAATTGTGTAACCTTAGCGGCACACTATGTTACAGCTTGCCATAAACAGAGGGACAACCACTAAATATAAGAAAAGAGTATATACAAATTATATGAATGTATATTTATACACTCAGGGATATATCTGTTTGTACACTGTACGGATAGATCTGTATTTTTGTGTACAACCATGAATGTTTTTCGATGCTTTGGCAACATAAGATGTACCTTGTCATGCCGATAAAGCGATTTGAATTGAATTGAATGGAAGGGGGAGGGGGATGGGGAGGAGGGGGGGAGGAGGAGGAGAGGAGAGGGGGGGAGAGGAGAGGGGGGGGAGAGGAGAGGGGGGGGAGAGGAGAGGGGGGGGAGAGGAGAGGGGGGGGAGAGGAGAGGGGGGGAGAGGAGAGGGGGGAGAGGAGAGGGGGGAGAGGAGAGGGGGGGAGAGGAGAGGGGGGGGAGAGGAGAGGGGGGAGAGGAGAGGGGGGGGAAGAGGAGAGGGGGGGGAGGGGACGGGACGGGGGGAGGGGACGGGACGGGGGGAGGGGACGGGACGGGGGGACGGGGGACGGGGGGAGGGGACGGGGGGGGAGGGGGGAGGGGACGGGGGGGAGGGGACGGGGGGAGGGGACGGGACGGGGGGAGGGGACGGGACGGGGGGAGGGGACGGGCAAAGAGGGGAGGGGAGAGGAGAGGAGAGGAGAGGAGGAGGGGAGGGGAGGGGAGGGGAGAGGAGAGGAGAGGAGAGGAGAGGACAGTGTGTTTGACGGGGGACCCCTGGGAGACTGAGAGTGAATACACACGCTGAAGATGGGCTGCTGAATTTTTAGTGTTTTAGTGTTTAAAGTGGGGGAAAAAAAGGTTCATTTCAAGTTTAAAAAGGTTTTAAAGTTAAATTTAGTTCTAGTTAAGTTAGTTTAGTTTTGTTAAGTTAAGTTTAAGTTTAGTTTAGTCTAGATTAAGTAAGGAAGGAAAAGACCGCCAAAGAGACCACCAAAGGAAAAAAAAAAACAGAGGAAATTAGAAAAAAAAAAGCCAAAGCAAAAAAGAAATAAAGGGAAGAAATATACAAACCAAAGAACAGCGTCCGCACGGGGCCACAGCAGCAGCAGAAGCGAGGTGACTCGGCCGCATCGGGAACCGAGGCGAGGTGACTCGACGAAGGCTGCACGGAGACGCAGCGACAGCCGGAGCGAGGTGACTCGGGGAGGCCGCTTCGGGAAACGAGGCGAGGCGAATCGGGGAGGCCGCACGGAGACGCAGCGGCAGCCGGAGCGAGGTGACTCGGGGAGCCCGAGCGGCGAAAGAGACACGGCCCGATCGGCGGCCGCAGCCCAGCACCCGAGCGACGGCCGCAGTCCAGCACCCGAGCGACGGCCGCAGTCCAGCACCCGAGCGACGGCCGCAGTCCAGCACCCGAGCGACGGCCGCAGTCCAGCACCCGAGCGACGGCTGCAGTCCAGCACCCGAGCGGCGAACGAGGCACAGCCCGAGCGGCGGCTGGGATAGAAAGCCCGGGAAAGGCCCAAGGAGCCAGGCCCAGAGACCTCGGAGGAGAAGGGGAGCAACCAGAAGGCTCCCAGAAGCAATCCAAGACTGTGAGTACAGGGCCCAGGGAGGGAGACTGACGCCAGGGAAAGGCCCGAGGAGCCAGGCCGAGACAGAGGCCCAGAGACCTCTGAGGGGGAGGGGAACAGCCCGAAGGCACCGGGAAACAGCGGCTCACAGACTCAGAACTGAGAAGGGTGAACTCAGGAGCCGAGGCTCAGGGACCACGGGGTCGGAGAGGGGGACCGGGAAAGTTCGCGAACTGGGAGAGGGAAACACCAAACCCGGGGCCCCAGAAAAGCTTATTCTAAGATCAACAATACTTTACCAAAAATGAGCAAATCAGAAGATCCACAACAGCCCCGCTTCCAGATTCCCCCCAACACCGCAAAAAAAGCTATAAAAGCGATCAAGCATGATCAGATGAGAGAAAAACCAGAAACTCTTTTTGCTGACTGTTACAACAATGGGACAAAAAGTAACCTCATTTTCTACTCACATCAGCCAGCGGCTTGGATCACAGCAATAAAATCACACTATACCAATGTTAAGCTAGAAAATACCGCAAATGGGTCCATAATGAAAATTAACACACCAGGAGACAGTTCAACCACGACGGTCAACGCGTACAATACCGGAACAATATTAGTGCAAGGCAACCTCGACAGATTTGCAACGGCCTTCAGGACACTGAAAAGATTAACTAAGGGGGGAAGGAACAGCCCCAGAGTGGCCCGCACTCCCCCCAACATTGACAACTTACCAGGAGAAAATCTGCCTGGTCAGGAGGTGAACGAGCCACACAGTTCAAACCAGACACTAACCCCGGGGAACCACAGCCACACGATACAACTGACAAACCCCAGCATAACTACCAGGGAGGAAGCCACACATAGTCCCCCTACCATTCCCAGCTCACCAAGAGAAGAGCAGCATAGCCAGGAAGTGAGTGAGCCTTCCAGGGCCGACCAGCCTAGCCAGGAAGTGAGTGAGCCTTCCAGGGCCGACCAGACACATACCCCGGGATCACACAGCCAGATACAACCAAAAGATAAATTTAATCAATTAGAGATAGAGATGGTTAAACTTAGAGAGGAGTTCCTCAAAATGAATGACGAACAAAAGCAGGAGAGGGAGAGACACAAGAGAGAGCTGAAGCTACTTGAGAACCAGGTGAATCTACTTAGGAATCAGGTGAAAGAGCTGCAGGAAAAAGAAGAGAGCCATAGAGGAGAGATAACACCATTAGACCAGCAACCAGAGGCTAGAGATAAGACAAGACAGAGCCGGACGGAACGGCTGCACTCCCACACGCAACAAAAGCAACAGACACACAATACAAGGGGTGCCACACAGACCGACCAGCATACTGATTCGCAATCTTCCCCCACCACCGTGGAACCACAAGCGAGCCGCTCACAAGAGATACGCACACACCAGACACCCCAGCCCAGCACACACACTATGAGTCCAAGCGAAAGCCACCAGACAGTAAACACAAACAAGGCTGACGTCGTAATACTCATAGACTCAAATGGGAAATTTCTATGGGAGAAAAAGCTTTTCCCTAGAAGTAAAGTAGAAAAGATCTGGTGCCCAACAACAAACAGAGCCATGGGATGGCTGACCAAAGCCAGATTAGGCTCCCCCCAACACATAATAATACACACGGGCACAAATGACCTAAAGGCCCAACAGAAAGAGGTAGCAACATCGCTCAGAGCAATGATTAGGAAGGCAAGCAGTACATTTCCAAACACTAGAATCACTGTTTCCACAATATTGCCGAGAACAGACTTCAACAACAACACAATTCATGAGATAAATGCCAGCATAGCAAGAGACTGCGAATCAAACCACAACGTACACCTGGCCCAACACCCCACCCTCGATGAGGAATGTCTTTACGACCACGTCCACATCCAAAGGCAAAGAATATCGATCTTTGCTAAAGCCCTGAAGGACGTCGCTTTTAACCGGGTCCATACCCAGACTCCAAGAGGGCCCCCCCCCCGACCACCAGAGATCAGCGGGGTACATATCAGGAACACTACAAAGACCACCAACACACCAACCGAGACCAGAGAGGATCCCCATGCAAAACAACAATATCAGACCTGCACCACTCCTGTCCCACAGGGGAATAGGACCGCTCCCAGCCAGACAGAGGGAGAGATGCACAGGACGTACGCAATACCTCAGACAGAAACAATCCATTAAGAGACAATAAGCAGATGTGCAGCAGCATCTACTTCCGCCTTATGGATCAAGGACTAATTAATAGAAAGAACTGTAACCAAATTGTATTAACTTTTATGGACAACTGAGGTGATCTTTTTTTTTCCCACACTTAGACACGACAAACACGTACCACTCTTTAACCTATCATAGTAAAAGATAAAACTTAACATGAAATCCTTATATATTTCGACCTGGAATATCCAAGGTCTACGCTCCTCAGTGCGAGAAGTGAAGAGTAGGACCCCAGAGTTCATAGATGAAACTAAAGACCTAGATATTATCATTTTACAGGAAACTTGGTATAAAGGAAAAGGACACACTGGCTGTCCCCAAGGGTACACTGAGCTGGTGGTCCCCTCCAATAAATTACCAAGTGTAACCCAAGGCAGAGACTCCGGAGGCATACTGATCTGGTTTAAAACAGAACTTAAGAATTACATAAAATTTATAAAAAAGGGCGAAAACCATATGTGGCTCAAACTTGAGAGGGAGATTATCTCAAACACCCAAGATGTTTACATTTGCGCACTTTATATCCCCCCAATCGATTCCCCGTACTTTAAAGAGGACACCTTCTCCAACATGGAGGGGGAAATTATCCAATACCAGGCCCAGGGGAACGTGTTGATCTGTGGGGACCTCAATTCAAGAACGGGCGAAGAACCAGACTTCACCAATAATCAGGGAAACAATTACGTTTTCGGGAATAACCACTTTGACATCCCTTCCCTTCCATACAGGCATAACTGCGACAAGCAGTCAAATACCAACGGAAAACAGCTACTACAGCTCTGTCGAAACCTGGGTCTGTACATTGTCAATGGTAGGTTCATAGGAGACCTCCTAGGAAGATCGACCTATTGCTCACCTCTTGGCTGCAGCACAGTAGACTATATGATACAGACTTAGACCCATCCTCTTTCAGAGCATTCACAGTCAAACCACAAACAACACTGTCAGATCACAGTCAAATTACTATGTTCCTCAAAAAGACAGAAACAAACAACATAGAAACACAACCCAGTAAACTGTACAACACCAAAAAATCGTACAGATGGGCCAAAAACGACACGGAAAAATACCAGAAAACAATTAGCAATGCATCAACTCAAGCTCTCTTAGACACCTTTCTGGATAACATATACACTCACAATAAAGAAGGCGTAAACCGGGCAGTTATTAAACTAAACAATATTTTTGATAATTTGGCAACAAATGCAAACTTGAAAGCTCGCAAGAACAAACCCAAAACAAAAAACTATGAAAAATGGTTTGACCGAGATTGCCATAACATGAGGAAAAAACTTAGAAAAATATCAAACCAAAAACACAGACATCCAGAAAACGAGGAATTACGCCTTACTTATTGTCAGACACTAACACAATACAGAAACACACTCAGAACCAAAAAAGAGCAATATATTAAGAATACACTCAGCTCCATGGAGGAATCCATTGATTCCAATTGTTTCTGGGAAAACTTGAAAACACTACACAAAAAACAACACGACGATTTGGCCATTCAAAATGGGGACACATGGGTAAACCACTTTGAAAAATTATACCAGAAAAACACACTAAGGCCAGAGCAACACCAAATATGCAAAAAACTGGAAAAGCTAGAAATGGCCATAAAAGATAACCAAAACCCGCTAGACGCCATAATAACAGAAAAAGAACTTCTTGAAAAACTCAAGGACCTGCGACCAGGAAAAGCCTGCGGGACAGACGGCATACTAAATGAGATGATTAAACACACGGACAACAAAATGAAACTGGCTATCCTAAAACTCTTCAACTTGGTTCTGAGTGTCGGTTATTTCCCTGATATCTGGAACAAAGGACTCATAACGCCCATATACAAAAGTGGGGACAAAATCGACCCAAACAACTATCGAGGCATCTGTGTAAACAGTAACCTGGGGAAGGTATTCTGTAGCATCATAAACAAAAGACTTATAAACTTCCTTGAAGAGCACAATGTCTTGAGTAAAAGCCAAATTGGATTCCTGCCAAACTATAGAACATCCGATCATATCTTCACCCTACAGACCCTAATTGACAAACACGTTCACCATAACAAAAGCAAAATCTACGCATGCTTTGTAGATTTCCAGAAGGCTTTCGACTCCATCTGGCATGACAGTTTATTCCTGAAACTTATCGAAAGCGGGGTAGGAGGGAAAACATATGATGTAATTAAATCAATGTATACAAACAACAAATGTGCAGTTAAAATTGGAGACAAACAAACAAAATACTTCCCACAGGGGCGGGGGGTGACGCAGGGCTCACCAATCTCACCGACACTCTTTAATATTTACATAAATGGATTGGCAAAACTACTTGAACAATCTACAGCACCCGGCCTCACCCTATATGAATCCAAGGTTAAATTCCTCCTCTATGCAGACGACCTGGTTCTGCTGTCACCAACTAAAGAGGGTCTACAGCAGAACCTGGACCTGCTGGAGTCGTACTGCCAGGCTTGGGCCCTGACAATAAATCCCCAAAAAACCAAAGTCCTTGTGTTCCAGCAAAGATCCAAACATCAGGGACCCAAAATAAATTTCACAGTAGGAACAACCAAAATTGAACAAACCACTAACTACACATACTTGGGCTTAAAAATCAGTTCTACGGGAAACTTCAAACTGGCTGTGAATGAACTGAAAGAGAAAGCAAGAAGGGCTTTCTATGCCATCAAAAAATCAATCCAAATAGAAATCCCAATTAGCATTTGGCTCAAAATTTTCAAATCAGTAATTGAACCAATTGCACTCTATGGCAGTGAGGTATGGGGACCGCTAACTCAACAAGAATTTGCAAAATGGGACAAACACCCAATTGAGATCCTACATGCAGAATTCTGTAAAAGTATCCTCCGGACTCAAAGGAAAACAGTAAACAATGCATGCAGGGCGGAACTAGGCCAATATCCATTAATAATCACTATCCAAAAAAGAGCCACCAAATTTTGGAATCACCTACAAATGAGCAACCCCCAATGCTATCACTACGACGCCCTGAAATGCCAAGAGCTGACCATAAAGAAGAATACCCTCAGTCAACTAGTCCTGGGACTCAGTGAAGTAACTACTAACAATACTAACAATAACCAGCCCCAGGACAGTGACAGGGTAACACAAAGAATTCGACCCAACACAATCGTCGCTAAGCAAAAGGAAAAATATCTGACATATTGGGCAGAAACAACAAAAACCCAAAGCAAACTCAATTGCTACTTGGCCCTAAACAGACAATACAACATAGCTGATTACCTGACCATGGTAAAGGATAACAAACTGAGAAGAACCTTGACAAGGTACAGACTTAGCGAACATAGCCTAGCGATCAAAAAAGGCAGACACAGGCAGACCAGGCTGCCAAGAGAAGACAGGATATGCTCTCACTGCAGTCAGGGAGTAGTGGAGACAGAGATGCACTTCCTCACAGCCTGTGGAAAATATCAGGACATCAGGGAGAATTTCTACCAAAAATTCTCACAAATATGCCCTGAATTCCGAAATCTGAATGACAACCAAAAACTCCCATTCCTACTGGGAGAGGAGAGAAGCTGTGTAACACTGGCGGCACACTATGTTACAGCTTGCCATGAACAGAGGGACAACCAGTA
>NC_140996.1:167053914-167076414 GCF_052327205.1 Somniosus microcephalus | reverse complement strand
AGGGGAGAGGGGGAGGGGAGGGGGAGGGGAGGGGGAGGGGAGAGGGGGAGGGGGGAGGGGGAGGGGGGAGAGGGGGAGGAAGGGGAGAGGAGGGGGGTGAAGAGGGTGTGTCCCCGAGCCCCGCCCCCCGATATCCCGCCCCGCGATCTCCCGATCTCCTGCCCCGCGATCTCCCGCCCCCCCAATCTCCCGTCCCCCGATCTCCCGCCCCCCCGATCGCCCGATGTCCCGCCCCCCCGATCTCCCGCCCCCAGATCTCCCCGCCCGAGCCGGCTTAAAGACCAGAGAGACGCCGCCGCGCAACCTACCGCGTGAGGCCCGGCCGGACTCAAGTCGCGCTCCGGGCAGAAGATGACGCGGACGCTGACTCCCGCCCCGCCCGCCTTTACTAAGACGGCGGCGGTGGAGACGCTCGGCTCAGGCCCGCCCCCTCCAGCCTTCACAAAGATGGCGGCGATCGCTGGCCTTTTGTCGATCGGGACGGGAGGCGCCTAGCTCGGGCGTGGCTGGTCAACAGACGCCCAGGCTTTGAGGCCTGGAAAAACGGTGAAAGGTAGGAAAATTATAGAGGTTAGACAAAAGATTTACAAATTAATTAACTTTTTAAAAAAAACAATTTGTCTTTTAAAAGCAACTTTTTTTTTGCTGGAAATGTAGATTTGAAAAGAAACACGCAGAAAGCGGGAAAAAGAAATGAAAAGTTTGGAATCAAGATGGCGGCGGCTCACCTCGGTTCAGAACGATAAGGCCCGCCCACACAGGCACCGATTGGTGGACCGTCAGGTCACCGAAGCGTAGGATTGGTCAATCGTCCCATCACTCGACCGTAGGAGGGCCCGGCCGCACGCGCCAGGAGCCCGCCGTACGATTGGTCGACCTCGACGTCACTCGATGCTAATGAGCGGATAATGAGCGGAATGTTGAACGTTTTTTGGATACCGCGGGCGCAATTTTTGTCCAGCCGAAACGTAAATATGCTTAGGACGGTTCTGGAATCATCAGCTTTCTTTCGACATAATGCACGTGTAGGTACGCTCTATAACTTTCGAGTTAATTCAAGACAGACGGAATGACAGACAGAAGTATCCTTTTATATATATATATATAGATAGATGATAGAGTAAACTTTCCAATTCAATGAAATATTTAGGTATTAATTCAGGTATTATAATATTTCCTGTAAGGCACTTATGTGGAACACAAAACTTGCAATGTGAACATAGTTGCAATAGATTGTTTTCTATTTATATACTGAACATTAGGTCACTGACCATTTTCAACCTCAGGCTGAAAATAAACCTTATGTTGTCAAGAGAAAAGGTTGCCACTCAGAAGCAGCACACATGCAACACATATGCACTGTGACAAAATATAAAGGGTATGGGATATGGAAGTCACACAGTACTCCAGTACTACAATATTTGTAGGGGAATGGCGTTAGGGAAATTGACGGGATTGAAGGCCGATAAATCCCCAGGGCCTGATCATCTACATCCTAGGGTACTTAAGGAAGTGGCCCTAGAAATAGTAGATGCATTGCTGGTCATCTTCCAAAATTCTATCGGCTCGGGCACAGTTCCCATGGATTGGAGGGTAGCTAATGTAACCACACTATTTAAAAACGGTGGTAGTGAGAAAATGGGGAATTATAGACCGGTAAGCCTGACATCAGTCGTGGGGAAAACAGGAAGGCAGATTATTATCTGAACGGCAATAGATTGGGAGAAGGGAAGTGCAACGAGACCTGGGTGTCCTTGTGCGCCAGTCGCTGAAGGTAAGCATGCAGGTGCAGCAGGCGGTTAAGAAGGCAAATGGTATGTTGGCCTTCATAGCAAGAGGATTCGAGTGCAGGAGCAAGGATGTCTTGCTGCAGTTGTACAGGGCCTTGGTGAGACCACACCTTGAGTATTGTGTGCAGTTTTGGTCGCCTTATCTGAAGAAGGATGTTCTTGCCATGGAGGGAGTGCAGCGAAGATTCACCAGACTGATACCTGGGATGGCAGGAATGACGTATGAGGAGAGATTGGGTCGATTGGGCTTATATTCGCTGGAGTTTAGAAGAATGAGAGGGGATCTCATTGAAACTTATAAAATTCTAACAGGACTAGACAGACTAGATGCAGGAAGGATGTTCCCGATGGCAGGGGAGTCCAGAACCAGGGGTCATAGTCTAAGGATAAGGAGTAAGCCATTTAGGACAGAGATGAGGAGGAATTTCTTCACCCAGAGAATGGTGAACCTGTGGAATTCTCTACCACAGAAGGCAGTTGAGGCCAATTCATTAAATATATTCAAGAAGGAGTTAGATATATTTCTTAAAGCTAAAGGGATCAAGGGATATGGGGGAGAAAGCAGGGACAGGGTACTAAATTTGGATGATCAGCCATGATCTCATTAAATGGCGGAGTAGGCTCGAGGGGCCTGATGGCCTACTCCTACTCCTATGTTTCTATGCTGCAAAGGTCAGGCGATGCCTTTGTACATCATTAAGTATGACAAAAAGAAAAACCAAGGTGACTGTTTTCCAGCTGATTAACTATCCGGTTAGAGATGAATTAGTTATTTCTGCAGTTTTGTTTCCTAACACTTAGATGGTGATTTCCCAGCAGCTTTTGAGCCAGTCTGAAACTGCAGCTACCATTCATACCAATGGAGCTGCTTCGGGGCAAACAAACAATGATCGTCAGTAACATAGTCAGAATAGCCAAGCAGTGAGGAAGACCTGTTTTGTGACTCCCCATGCTGGCCAAAAACTGACTTTTTAATTTTAGAAAAAGCATCAAATAAAACAAGCGCTGGTTTCTATATATAATGGGAAAATACATCACAAAAGAACTCTGCATATTTGCTGTCCACATTTGGTAACTCTTACACAGTCCAGAAATTGTATTCCGTCACCACACCTAGATGCCACAAAAAATGTAAGCAGGGGGAGGAAACAGTTAGATAACCTTGTGCAGCATTCGTATACAAGGCAGCATTTTGTCAATCTGACATACTAAATCATAGCTGACCTTTAAAGATGTCAATATTTTAAAAGACTACGGAACAACAAGAGTTGCTGTTAACATCACACGGTCAAGAATGACTATAATACTAAACAATCTAAAATGAAGTTGCGCTAGTAGCAATAGTGAGGATGGAGCAACACAGCTGCACATCTGCAGAAAACAGCATCAGTAACATATTGGCCCAGAAATTCGGGTCGGGGACTTCCCGCGGGTGCAAGCCCCTGACCTGCATTTACCTAGTGCGCCGGCCGTTGAGCTGTGGGCCCCCGTGGAATTCTGATCCTGGGCCTGCTCCAGCTGCCGGCGCGCAGTGCTTTCGTATCCCAGGGGCGCAGTTAGTTTGATGCATCCCCTGGGATCATGTGGGCCATGGGGAGCCAATCGGAGCAGGAAATGCTCCATTCATAAGTTTGACAGGAAGTGCTGTCAAAACTTACAAATACTATGGGCCACAAAACATCACTAAATCTTCAAATAATTTTTTTTTTTTTTTTTTTTTTTAAAACATCACATTTTTTAAATAAACTATAAATTACATGAAATAACTATTTTAAACAATAATTTACATTTTTGAAAAAAATAATTTTAATTTCTAACGGAGCTAAAAATAAACTTATCTTTCTTTAAAATACTTAAAAATAATAAACTTGTGGAAAAAATGTTTTAATTTTAATTAATTCAGCACTTACCTTGTAAAAAGCAGGCCTTACGCCTGCTTTTTAAATGTGTAACTTCTGCAGACTTACCCTCCCAGGAAAACCTGTAAAAAAAAACGTAAGTTCGATGCGCAAGCGCAGCCTCACCCACGCACGCGTTCGACCTCTGAACCCCTGCTTTCAGGGGAACGGAAGTGCCGGTTTCCAGCGCATGCAGGAAACCAGCACTTCCATTGGGCTTACGGGCGAGTACCCCGTGCGTACTCACCCGTGGAGACTCGAACTTCTGGGCCATTGCCATTTAGTGGTACTCGCAAACCATATGATGCTTAAAAACCAATTAGATTAAAATGACATTAGGCAAATAACCATCTATATATTAATTCAGTATCTGGGACACCAATGTCATTGAAAACTCATTATAAGTACCCACAGTGCTTATTACCCCTACAAGTAATGCTGTGATACGTATTTCAATGTTAACGGTGTCGGATTCCCCATTACAGCCTATGCCACACCCAATAGCTGTTATTTTACAGTGAGAGTATATCACCTTGTGATTCTACAATCTAGTCACTGGACTCCCACAAATCACTTAAAATGCTTTCCGAAAATACTTTTCACCTGCCTTGGTCAGACTCTATCTGGCGCACTGCGTTCAGTTCAGGGCACTACACCTCAGGAAAGATATATTGCCCTTGGAGGGGGTGCAGCGCAGATTCACCAGAATGATTAGAGGGTTAAATTATGAGGACAGGTAGCATGAACTTGGCTTGTACACCCTTGAGTATTGAGGATTGGGAGGTGATTTGATGGGCTGTTTAAAATGTTAAAAGGATTCGATGGGTAGATACAGAGAAAATGGGCCAAAAGTTGCGGTCAGAGTCATACCTCCAGAGTGCGCCTCCAATCCGAAAAAAAATACAAAAGTATCTGCTGGCTCCCGAGTTTCAGAGTCTTCGGGTCCTGGGCCTCCAGCCGTACGCCTGCGTAAAGGCCCACGGATCCCAGGGAGGCAGGCGGTTTGGAAGCGTCCCTGGGATCACGTGCCAACCAATTAGAAAGGGGGATTCCTCATAAGCTTATGGGGATTCCGATTACAAACAGAATCCCCATAAGCTTATGAGGAATCCCCAAGTAAATAAATAATTAACAATTCTAATAAAAATTATTTCCATGTTCAAAATTAATTAAAAGTCCCTTTGATTAAGCATATAATTAAATTTTGAATTTTTTGAACATTTTAATCCAGCCCAAAATTTACATGAACTAATTTTAAATGTTTCTGTATGTCTTCGTCATATAAAAAATTAATTTAACATTTATTTTAACCCTTATGCTGGTAAAAAGTAGTTATGCTTTTACCAGGTGTAAGGGTTTTGTGGGCATTCGCTGGGCTGTAGTTGGGGCACATGTGGACGATATGTCAAGGAGAAACTTGATAGATCGCAAGTTCCGGATTTTCGTGCAGGCGGAACTTGTGGGGCCATTCTGAGGGCTCGTCATCGGCCCCGCAAAATCCGGGTCACTATTTCCTCTGGTGGGAATCTAGAACAAGGGGTCAGGGGCCTAAAATTAGAGCTAGACCATTAAGGAGGGAAACCAGGAAGCACTTCTTCACACAAAGGGTAGTGGAAATCTGGAATTCTCTCCCCTAAAAGGCTGTGGATGCTGGACGTTCAAATTTTCAAGACTGAGATCGATAGATTTTTGTTGGGCGAGTGTATAGAGCAATGATCTCTCTCATTTTTTTTTTTTTAATTACACATTCCCTTTAACTGGGTGCGGTTTCTTCCCTGTAGAAGTCTGTGAGCGGCCTGCGCGGGACCTCCAGACCGCTGCACTTAGTGGCAATGTTGGTATAGATCTACGGTGGGTAAATGGGCCTGAGGTACAGATCAGTTATGATCTAATTGAATGGCATACTCCTGTTCCTATGTTCACCCCTCAGTAACCAAAATTTCAAATGTTTAAAATAAGCATTTAAACAAAACAAAAAAACTCAAACAATGACATACAGGAAACTTTCGATTTACCGGCACCTAAATAACCGGAAATCTCGGTTAACCGGCAAAATTCAGGAGTAGGTGTTACTTCATATTGACTTGCGTTCCTCCATCTGTTGCTGTGCAAGGGTGCGGCTGCAGCTGTTGCTAAGCTACAGAGACGCTTGCAACTTGTGGCCATTGTTCTGAACTTGTTGCTAAGCAACAGGGTTTGTTGCTTTATACGGAGCGGTCAGCTCTCTGTATCTTTTACTATAGCGTTCAGTTATCCAGAATTTTTGATGAACCGGCACCACGTCGGTCCCGTCCGTGCCGGATAAAAAAATGTTTCCTGTATTTCACAACAACTGATTGTGTCTTTTGATGCCTTCACTAAAACTTTCCAAGATGCAATAGTGCCACTTACTCAACTGTACTAAGAATATTTCTCTTTAGGTTTTAGCAATTTCTGCTCAGTTATTTTTCAAATTATTCTAACAAAAGCTAGAGGATAAATTTCAATAGTTTTATTCAGGTAAAGTTTATATTCAGTTGAAAAAGAAAATAGCAGTCTCTGGAGTATGTACTTTAGCAACGTGTGTGTGCATTATAACCAGCATAGGATGGAACTGAAACAAAAAGCTGAGAGAGTTCACTTCTGCCTGTAACTAACCACCAAGTTCATTAACTTTAAAGCTATAACTTTCCTATTCATTGGGGAAAGTCCAGCCGATCCACATCAAACATGCACAAATGGCAAGAGGCTAGCAGTGGCCATTTTGTTTTGGCCTTCAATTTGCATATCTGAAGGCAATGACCACACTTTGAGAGTTATGAGCTCCAGCACCATTTTTATAGATTTATTTAGCTACTGTCCTTTACTGTAAGTTGCCAAATTATAAACCATTTAGAGGACAACTAAACGTCAGGTGGTGAGCCACTCATCACAGAATACCCAGCCTCTGACCACCCCCCCACACCCACACCCCAGCTTCCTTCCACCCCCGACCCCCCCCCCCTCCCCCGAGTATGTTATATGGAGCCTTTCATGACCTCAGGACATCCCAAAGGCAGGTCACAGCCAATGAAGTACTTTGGGGGTACAGTCATTGTTGTAATGTAGGGAAGACCAGTTAATCTATTTTAGTGATTGATGTAATAAAACTCATTAAAGCCTTGCTTTATACTTGAACCAAGTGCGTAATCAACTTGTACAACTAGACCTCCATGTTTTGAAACTTCACTAGTTCCTGTCTTACAAAATGTCCCTGGGAAAGCTGGGCCCACGCCCAAGTATTTATACTCCTTGGACGGCGCCACCAGCTGGCCGTCCAGTGTTATTTCATGAGTCGTTTGTTCATGATGAGATTTATAACATTCTTCCTGCCTAAAAGATTTGGAAGTTCGACGACTTCCACCTAACGGATTAGGCAGACCTCGAATAGCCGCAGTCTTAGATCTTTGCTTATGGCTGGAAGGCACATCTCCCCGGACCGTGTCTTGGTCCCTGCGCCGCTTGATCCGTACTGGTGGATCGACAGGGCCCGTGTCGCCTTAATCGACCCGAGGGAGACTGGGGAAGATCATGACTCCGGGTGCGGGTCCACAAAAGGCGCAGAGCTGGCTGCATCTCGTTTGATAGCCGGGGATTGACCAGCATCCTGGCTTCGGGTGGCCATCCCACGGGGAGCGCTCTGCTCTGAGTGGATCCGGTGGGGTAGCCGACAGATCTCGATGTCCCAGGTAGGGCGTCATCTTCAAAAGAGTGGAGTGTGACGGCATCATTACCGTGGGTTCCTCCATCAGTTGGGTCCATGGGACCGGTTGGACAGGGAGCGAGATCTCGGAGCGAAACGGTGGGCTCCCGGCCATCAGGGTACCGCACGTGCGCGTACGTGGGATTAACGTCCGTGAGTTCCACCTCGTCGACGAGGGGATCGTTTTTGGAAGATTGGACGAATCTTCGGAGCAGCACGGGGCCGGGAGCTGCCAACCATGACGGTAGGGACGTCCCATGAGTGGAGTGACGCTGGAATCTGAAGAATCGCTCGTGAGGCGTGACATTGGTGGATGTAGAAAGAAGAGACCTGATGGAATGCAACACGTCAGGGAGCATAGTTTCCCACTGCTGGTCTGGTAGGTTGCATGACCTCAGTGCAAAACGAACAGCGTTCCAAATGATAGCGTTGTATCTCTCAACCTGTCCGTTACCAATGGGATGGTACGGTGTCATTTTACTTGTGGCGATTCCCCGTTGGGAAAGATAACTCTTGAATTCGCTTGACATGAAGGAGGGGCCCCGATCAGAGTGGATGAAATTGGCCGTACTGCAAAGGGAAAAGACTTGATCAAGGCATTTGATCACTGTGGAAGTAAGCATATTGGGACAGGGGAAAGCAAAGGGAAAGCGTGAATATTCGTCCACCATAGTAAGTAGGTGTTTCGCGTTGAGGAAGGCAATGGCCCTTTAAAGTCAATGCCGAGTCGCTGCATAGGCTGCATAGCGTGCATGAGCGAGCCATCCGACGGACGGAAGAATTGCGGTTTTAATTCCGCACAAATTCTACAGGAGGAGCATGTTCTTTTCACATCTTCCGTAGAAAATGGGAGATGTTTAGATCGCACAAAGTGCAACATACGGGTAACGCCAGGATGGCATAAATCAGTATGAAGATCCGCAAGAGTCGAAGTTGACATAGAAGAGCAGAATGCACGTGTGAGGGTATCCGGGGCCACATTCTCTTTGCCGGGTCGATAATGTATGGTGTATCCAAAGGTGGCCAATTCCATCCTCCACAGTTGTATTTTGTTATTCTTGATCTTAGTGCGTTTCCGGTTATCCAGCATAAAGGCCACAGAGCGCTGATCGGTTATAAGTGTGAAATGGCGACGAGCGAGAAAATGACTCCATTTACCTACAGCTTCGATGATGGCCGTAGCCTCCTTCTTGACAGGAGGATAATGGAGCTCGCTACCCTGCAAAGTTCTGGACAGAAATGAAACGGGTCGACCGCCTTGATTCAAGGTAGCAGAGGTCGCCGCCTCCAATGCATCGCACTCGACCAGGAAAGGAAGATTTTCATCAATGGAATGAAGCGTGGCTTTTTCCAGATGTCGCTTGAGGTTGAAAGTTGAAATAGCCGTTGCCTCCAATGGAAATGACTTCGCGTGAAGCAGGGGCTGAAGCTTGTCGGAGAAGTGGAGTATCCACTTTGCATAATAGGCGAACATGCCGAGTGCCCGACGAAGAGAGCCGAGATTCGTAGGGGGAGGGAGCTCCTGAAGTGGACGAAGTCGCTCCGGATCCGGTTTGATGACACCGTTGCCCACCCAGTAGCCAAGGATGTTGACAGATGGTACTGATTTCACAGATTTGGACTCATTTAAGGTTAAGTTGCGATGACGGAGAACGTCAAAAAATTGAGAGATTGGCATCATGCTCCTTCTGGTCATGACCAGCAATGGTGATATTATCTAGATGTGGAAAAGTGTCCATTAAGTTCTCCTGTTTGACTAGGCTATCCATTGCCCGTTGAAAGACGGCCACCCCATTGGTGACCCCAAATGGAAGTCGACAAAACTGATAAAGCCGACCATTGGCCTCAAAGGCCATATACTTTTTGTCAGAGTCCTTTAACGGTACTTGATGATATGCGCTCTTTAAATCAAAAGTTGAAAATACCTTGTACAGGAAACTTTGTGCTATCCGGAGGTGAGCTATCCGGCAATCTGGAGCCACCGGCAAAAATCAGCAGCCGTTTTTTATTCTTTTTGTTTCTTTTTTTTGCTTTGTTTGAACAGTCAAGCTGTGCAAGGTCTGTAGCTATAGCAACAGCTTCAGCTACAGAGCTTTAGGGCCACACCCGAGTGTTTAGAAGCTGTTGCTAAGCAACAGTGTTTGTTGTCAAATACGGAGATAAGAATCTCCGTATCTCTCAACATTAACTCTGGAGAGTATGGAAGTTTTGAGGCAATGGCAGCAGCTCGGTCCCGTGGGTGCCGGATAGCACAAAGTTTCCTGTAGTTGGCAAGGTTATTGACCATATCATTGATGCGTGGTAGTGGGTAGGCATCCAGGTTGGTATGCTGGTTAATAGTTTGCAAGTAATCGATGCAAAGACGTTTCTTGTGTTGCTTCAGAGGATTTTTAACAACGACCTGAGCCTGCCAGGAAGATGAACATGGCTCAATGATACCGTCAGCTAGAAGGCGAGAGATTTCTGCCTCGATAAAGGATCGATCATCTTGGCTGAAACGTCATGATTTAGTGACTATGGGCTTACATCGGTGGATAAGATTGGCAAACAAGGAGGGCTCGTCGAGCGAAGCCGCCGAAAGCGCACAAAACGGTACTTTGGAAATAGTAAGCTCCGGCTTTGACCCTCCAAACTCGAAAGTGAGTCTTGTGTTGTTTCTGGAAATCCTGTCCCAGGAGCACATCACTGCATAGGTTTTTGAGCACCCCGAGCCGGGTGGAGAAATAAGTGCGGCCATTGAGAATAAGGTCGACAAGACAAAAGCCGGAAGAGTTGGTGGTCAGTGTCGTCAGAGCCATTGCAATTTCCCTGTCTGAGGGGTAAATACGCAGTTTTAACTTACTGACAGCCCGCTCACTAATGAAGCTATTAGAGCTGCATGAGTCGATTAGTGCGCTCAAAATGTGTCCATTTACCGAAACCTTCATAGCTGCATGGGACAGACTTTGGGGAAAAACAGCTGTGATGGGAGGAGGAGCAGTTTTACCCTTGACAGCTGTAACCTTAGTAGTGGTTCTTGGGGGAGGAGCAGTTTCATAGATAGCAGCTGTAACCTTAGTAGTGGCTCTTGGGGGAGGAGCAGTTTTATAGATAGTAGCTGCAAAACTAACAGGAGCTCTCGACCGGTATACCTTAGAAAAGGGGCCTTTCTTACTAACTGAGGCTCTTGACTGGCATCCCTTAGAAAAGTGACCTTTCTTGCTGCAATAATTGCAGGTTGCGGTACGAGCAGGACAAGATTTCCTATAATGGAACGCACCTCCACAGAAGAAACACTTCCTTCCAGATTGCCAAGATGCCGCTAGGGCGGGGTCGTCATCAGTGAAGGCTTCTAGGGTAGGGTTGTCATCCGCTAGGTTAGAATCATCATCAGTGAGGGCTTCCGCCCGATACCTATCGAAGGAGTCATTAAAAGTGATAGCAGCAGCCCGTGCACGAGGTAAAAGATAGGTATCTGCATTCCACTTTGCTAAGTCCAGGGAACATGCCTGGTCATAGGCAGCCTGTAACTTGAGGGTTTTATTCTCCAACAGACGCTGGCATATGAAGGGAGACGCAATCCCATTAATAAAGGAATCACGAATTAACTCCTCCTGGTACTGCTCAGCTGTGACAGCTTTAAGATTACAATCCTTGCTGAGCCTGCGAAGTTTTGGAAGGAATTCGTCAAGTGATTCCCCGGGTTGTTGTCGAGTTGTGGCCAATAGATGCCGAGCAAAAATTTCATTTGGGGCCTTAACATATAGTCACTGTAATATTATGATAGCGGAGTCATAGTCCACACAGTCTTCGATATAGTCAAACACATGAGCAGATACATAACTGGCAAGTATCTCTAATTTATCAGAAACATTCTCACCACACACCCTGAGGAAGTTGTGGAAGGTACGATACCAGTGTTTCCATACCTTAGCCGTTGTAGGTGAATTCGGGTCCAGGTCAAGATGGGCGGGTCTGAGTAGTTTGTCCATGATGGATTGATTACTACGCCGGAGTTCCCTTCTGCAGTTGAAGTCGTAGCTGGCTGTTCCCGAAATCACTCAGAGCGTGGAGTCGATATCAAGTTGATTAAATTGACGTAATAAAACTCACTACGCACTTGGTTTGAGTATAAAGCAAGGCTTTAATCAACTTGTTTCAGAACATGGAGGTCTAGTTGTACTTCACTAGTTCCTGTCTTACAAAATGTCCCTGGGCAAGCTGGGCCCACACCCGAGTATTTATACTCCTTGGACGGCGCCACCAGCTGGCCGTCCAGTGTTATTTCATGAGTCGTTTCTTCATGATGATGAGATTTATAACAGTGATGCTGGTTAAGAGATAAATATGGGCCAGGACACCAGGAGAACGTCCTGCGTTCTTCAAAAAGTGCCATGGCTTCTTTTACATTCAACTGAGAGGGTAGACGGCGACTTGGTTTAATGTCTCGTCCAAAATATGTCAACTTCAACATTGCAGCACATCTTCAGCCTAGATTATGGGCTCAAGTCCCTGGAGTGGGGCTTGAACCAGCGACGTTCTGACTCAAACGAGAGTGCTACTACTGAGCCAAGGCTGACATCCTATCAGATAGTTCCTTCTTCTCATCTCCTCTCTCAAAGACCAATACTGAAATAAAATCTTAGCACTCAACCCATAAACCTCTGGGCCCAGAGTTAACTCTCCACATCAGTTTAAACCCTGTCCAATGAATGGTTTGAAAGTCATTTGTGAGAAATTAATTTGGGCAGTCTCAACCAAGTTCCTAATAGCAACGGCACCACAAAACACAACTGCCCCCAATTCAGCTCTCAATTGATGCTCTCACTCAGGAAGGCTGACATAGAAAATGCCAAAATATCATACAGTGCAAGTATGGTGCTTTCTCAACGCTCTTCTCGATCTTCCTTGCTGCAATGCTCCATCTCACCCTCAGTAAGTGCCCCACTGGAGTGGAGCAAATTTACAGAACAAACGGAAAACTGTTCAACCTTCGTCGCCTCCAGTCCAGATCCAAGGTCATCCCATCCTCTGTCGTCGAATTACAGTATGCAGAAGACGCTTACGTCTGCACTCACTCAGCGGTCGAGCTCCAAACCATCGTCAACACCTTCACCGAAGCGTATGATAGCATGGGCCTTACACTAAACATCCGTAAGACAAAGGTCCTCTACCAACCTGGCCCCGCCACACAGTACTGCCCCTCGATTATCAAAATCCACGACAAGGCCTTGGACAATGTGGACCACTTTCCATACCTCGGGAGCCTACTGTCAACAAGGGCAGGCGTCGATGAAGTCCAACACAACCTTCATTGTGCCAGTTCAGCCTTTGGTCGCCTGAGGAAGAGAGAGTGTTTGAAGACCAGGGCCTCAAACCCAGCACTTAGCTCATGGTCTACAGCGCAGCAGAGCTTTATGCCTCAGAGACATGGACCATGTACAGCAGGCACCTCAAAGCACTGGAGAGATACCACCAACGCTGCCTCCACAAGATCCTGCAAATCCACTGGCAGGATAGGCGCACCACCATCAGTGTTCTCGCTCAGGCCAACATCCCCAGCATCGAAGCTTTGACCACGCTCGATCAGCTCTGATGGACGGGTCACATCGTCCGCATGCCCGATACGAGACTCCCAAAACAAGCACTCTACTCGGAGCTCCGACACGGCAAGAGAGCCCCAGGTGGGCAGAGGAATCGCTTCAAGGACACCCTCAAAGCCTCCTTGAAAAAGAGTAACATCCCCACCAACACCTGGGAATCCTTGGCCCAAGACCGCACAAAGTGAAGGAGAAGCATCCAGGAAGGCGCTGAACACCTCGAGTCTCTTCGCCGGGAGCAAGCGGAAACCAAGCGCAAACAGCGCAAGGAGCGCACGTCAACCCAAGCACCCCACCCACCCGTTCAACCACCGTCTGCCCCACTTGTGACAGAGACCGTAGGTCCCGCATTGGACTCATCAGTCACCTGAGAACTCATTTTTAATGTGGAAGCAAGTCATCCTCGGTTCTCGAGGGACTGCCCAAGAAGAAGGTGCTTTCTGGGTTGGGGCAGAGTAGGAAACGTTTTATCCTATATCTAACTCTGCTACATGTGCATTACGAGCACCTGATGCTAATAATGAGTGCACAAAATGGGACTCCCACCCCGTCGTGCTCTCCTCCATCACGTGTTGAGCACAAATTTTTGCTTTCAATTCCCCTCCTCCCCCCCCCCTCCCCCAACAAAAGTACCTGCTGGTTAAGAGGGGGCTGCTCCAACAGTCATTACCAAAAGAAAACAAAGCAATCTCACTAGCACCGAAAGGTTTCACCCATCCTGCAGCATCAATAGCCGCAGAAGCTTGTTTCTGCAGCTGACCTCACAGCTTAAGGACTCCAAAGAGAATTGCTGTCGGGAACAATCGTAAGGGGATGCACGTTTCTTACTGACTGTATGAATCCGCTTGAGTCGCAAATACTTCAGATCTGAGCTTTCTGATGAAGGGTCCCAGTCCTGAAACGTTAACTCTGTTTCTCTCTCCACGGATGCTGCCTGGCCTGCTGGGTATTTCCAGCATTTTCTGTTATTTCAGATTTCCAGCATCTGCAGTATTTTGCTATTATACCAAAAGTAACTGTTCAACACTCCCACATTTGCTATTGCAATGATATGGCTCAAAGTACGCTACCTTCAAACAGATTTCTAGTCAAACTAAGCCCTCTCAACAACTAAATCTTCATTATACAAAAATTGCTTTCTATAATACTGCATAATTATGATCAAGAGAATCAACAATTATTCCTCCATTTCAATAAAGTAACACTGCAAGGTCACAATGAAAATAGATTTTAATGCTTGTTTGTATCTGCACATTTTAATGTTACCAAATACTGTATACTGAATGCTCAGCTGTTCTGCAAAACAGCAACTTAATATAGTCAATGCAACAAAATAACCACATTTTTTGAAACAACAGCAGCAAAACAACAGCAAATAAAATTGCAATGACCCTGAAAGAGACACCAACAATTCTAATTTTAGACTTGTGAAAAGCATGCCATCATCATCAACTCTGAGACCATACTGTGGCTAAGGCAATGCCATTTTTCAAAGTAATGATTCATTCAGAGTTCTATTGATGAGCTACATCTGGACAAAGCCATCTGTTCAATTTGTCCTCTAAACTGTTCAATAATTAAGGCTGCTCTCCATTTGATGCGCGCACCTTCACCTTTTGTCTTTCTTCAGTTCTGCTGGTTTTAGTGAAAAAACCTACTCTACAGAACAATTATTATATAGATAAATACATACAGTACGTTATTATATAATATACGTGAGCGGTTGAAGAGTGGAGTGTGTAAGGGGTGTGAAATAGTCATCCTAAAAGCCACCTAACTTGTGAAAAACTGGCATTCATACACTTTATTTTGTAAAATACATTAGGTGACATATGGGCCAGCTGGAGACACCTGTATCAAGGACAGATGTCTGACAAAGGTCACCCTGGAAGTAGAGAAAACCTTGGACAAATTGTCAGTACCAACAAGCAATATGTTAGTGTGCTCTAGCAACCCCGAGATATATCCTAGTTAGGTATTTAAATAACTTAGTTTTGAAAACATTCGTATTGACAGAGCTTCTCCATAGACTATAAAGTAAAAACCAGCCCTGCAAGCTGCCTGAAAACAGACTAAATGCACTGTCACCAATACTGAGAAGCAGACTCTACTTGGGCAGATCCTCATTTACTGAAATCATACCAATCACGTCAGCTCCACTGAGCAGCTCTGAAAAATGCTCGAATATTTATCAAAGTTTTGCAATAAAAACAAAAAGATACACGAGAGATGAGCAATAGACATGTTTGCCCAACTGTCAACAGACATGAAACATGAGCACTCTAATTTCAGCAGGCTACCACAAGAGCTTCAAACTGCAGCATTAGTTTAAGAAGTCGAAGAATTATGTAGGAACACTTTGTCGCTTTCAAAGTCATGTGAAAAAACTAAGTCACTGGAGGCTTGTGTTAGATGTTTTATACAAGATCTTAAAGGTAACCATCAAAAAAGCTGCACCAAACATTTGAAAGATTTGAACACCACCGTTATAACAAAGTACCATATAGAAATTGTGGACATTTTCTGCCAGCCGAACTATAACTTCCACAAAGGCAAAATAATGCGGATGCTGGAAATTGGAAATATAAACAGAAAATGCTGGCAATACTCAGCAGGTCAGCCAGCATCTGTGGCACGAGAAAGAGAGTTATTGAAACCTTTGGGACATCGATCCGAAACGTGTTTCTCTCTCTCCACAGATGCTGCCTGACCTGCTGAGTATTTCCAGCATTTTCTGTTTATATAACTTCTACAAATTGGCTTGGCATTCCAGGCAGATGCATTCACCATACCCTCACATTAAAACCTCAAAATGAGAAAACATTCAAAATGTCAGAGACAGACATGCAAACTTCTGTACAAATGGAGGGCAGATGTAGAAAAGAAATGAAAAAAATAATGTAGAATGACAGTAACTTGCTACAATTGTGTGGGATAAATAAGTTTGGACATGACATCAAGCAAATGGAACTTAATACATTATAGCTGCTGACTGCAGTTTTCAAACAGTTTTCCAACTTTTTAATAAATATAGAAATGACTTAATATTTATCCCTCAACCAACATAACAAAAAAAACAGATTATCTGGTCATTATCACATTGCTGTTTGTGGGAGCTCACTGTGCGCAAATTGGCTACCGCGTTTCCCACATTACAACAGTGACGACACTCCAAAAGCACTTCATTGGCTGTAAAGTGCTTTGAGACGTCCGGTGGTCATGAAAGGCGCTATATAAATGCAAGTCTTTCTTTCTTAATACCTAGGCAGAAAATACTTTATACCTATAATTTCTGACAATTTTGTTATAATCAGTTTTTGTGTCACTTTCGCCTTTCAAAACAGTAAATGTGACTCACTGGTGCCAAGACTGTGCGGCGTGTTGGAACACAACACTCTGTGCCACATTCCTAAGAGATGCTGGTGGAAAAATCAGAGGGAGTTCTTTGTAGCTGCTGCTGCGTCAACCATAGCAGTTGTTTAAGAGCAGCAATGAGAGAGGCGGGGAGAAGGTGACGCAGAAGAGGAAAGAGAAGTACTGAATATCCTCAAAAACACAAAATATATTTCAACCAACAAAATACCAATAGAAATCAGAATTGTCTGCTCTTGTTGTAACTGGGCTGATAAGGACAAGTTTTTGCTCAGATTTGACATGAATCAGTCATTACACCAAGTACAGTGATTTCTAAACAGTACAACCTAAAGCTTAACCACTATCAAATTATGTTACAATTTTCTGAATAAACTAGAGCTACACTTAGTATGGTCATGCCAACTTCTGAGTCATGAACTATTGGCTTTAGATACATTACTTCAAACATCACTTCTGGCCATTAAAAGTAAATCCGTTATTTCTCAGCAAAGCTTGAACATAAATCCACAGGGCTAACCTAATAAAGTGGTTTGTAATGTTAGACAGCACGAGAACCTAAATCTGTCATTACAAGATTGATGAAAGGTTTGAACTGCAACACTAAAACTGGACAGAGCAAATTAGTGCAAAGGATGGAGAAAAAAACACCTTCGATTTTATTTTAAAAATAAAGCCTGCCTTCATTAAGGGTCTACCCTTTACATCCCACAAATCCCCAGCCACAAGGAGACAGCAAACCAGACATCAGATCATCTTTAATTTTATTCTGCACTAGCTGTGCAAGAGTGCCCCAGATTGACTGTCCTACTGATTTTCCATTCCCAGGGCCTGACAGGCAGGGGAAGAGAGAATTGGAAAGAGCTGAAAATCTGTTCAGCTCCTATGATAAGCATGTCATTGCTGGGGAAATCGTAGAATCCATTCTCTGTAGCACAACACACACCACGGTGGGAAACTTCTTATTCACCACAACCCCCTGTTGCCACTTATGACATACAATCAGCTAATGAATGGAAATGGTCTTTTTCTGCTTCTGTCCAGTCCTAGTGGGACATATTTGAGAGAGCTAGGTTTAATTAGGTCTAGACAAACAGAATCCTTGGTTTTGCTTCTAGAGGAATAGAATTTAAAAAAAAAAGGACATTAGCTAAAAAAGAAAAAGAGAGACTTGGATTTATACAGCGCCTTTCACAACCTCAGGCCGACCCAAAGCGCTTTACAGCCAATGAAGTCCTTTTGAAGTGCAGTCACTGTTGTAATGTTAGACCACCCCAGAGAGGGAGGAAATAAAAGCAATGGAAGAAACACAGCATTGACTCATCAGGATGTTACCACGGATGAGAATTTACAGTTATTAACAGAGATTCGACAAGTATGGGCTTTTTTCATTAGAGTTGAGAGTGATCCGACTGAAACCTTCAACATTATATTTTAAAAAAGTGATGATGAATATTGAGGGATTGTTTCAACTAGTGGGCAAGATGGTAATAATTAAATAGGCCCAAATTTAAGGTAATGACAACAAAAACAACTACTTGCATTTATATAGCACCTGTAACAGAAAACCTTCACACAAGCGAA
The DNA here is from genome assembly GCF_052327205.1 of Somniosus microcephalus. Classification (NCBI taxonomy): domain Eukaryota; kingdom Metazoa; phylum Chordata; class Chondrichthyes; order Squaliformes; family Somniosidae; genus Somniosus; species Somniosus microcephalus. Next base: position 167,058,470 of record NC_140996.1, on the reverse strand, counting down.
ATCAGACGAAGTGGACACCAAGCCAAAGGAGGAGATATTAGGAGTGACCAAAAGCTGAGTCAAAGAGATGTGTTTTAAAGAGGGTCATAGAAACATAGAAGACAGGAGCAGGAGTAGGCCATTCGGCCCTTCGAGCCTGCTCCGCCATTCAACGAGATCATGGCTGATCATCCAAACCCTAGCACCCGGTCCCTACACCGACAGCCATCCCACCCAAGCCCTATCCCCGTAACCCCACGTATCTAATCCCCCCTAACACTAAGGGCCAATTTTTATCATGGCCAATCAACCTAACCCGCACATCTTTGGACTGTGGGAGGAAACCGGAGCACCCGGAGAAAACCCACGCAAACACGGGGAGAATGTGCAAACTCCACACAGACAGTCACCCGAGGCCGGATTTGAACCCGGGTCCCTGGCGCTGTGAGGCAATAGTGCTAACCACTATGGTAACACAGGAGCAGAGAGAGGTGGACAGGCAGTGGGTTTTAGTGAGGGCATTCCAGGAGTAGGACATGCATGACTGGAGGCACAACGATCCATGATGGAACAAAGGGAGGAGGGATGCACAAGGCCAGTCAGAGGAACACAGGATTCTGGGGGGACAGGGTGATGGATGCAGAGTAGGATATTGGCAGCAGTTCTGGATGAGCTGAACTTTAGGGAGGGTGGAGGATGGGAGGCCGGGCAGCATTAGTCGAATTTGCAGGTGCCAACACATGTATGAAGGCTTCAGCAGCAGATAGACTGAGGCAGGGCTGAGGCTGGCAATGTTACAGAGGTGCATGTAGGGTGCCTTTGTGATGAAGAATAAATGGGGTCGGAAGTTCAGCTCAGAGTCAAATGGGACACCAACGTTGTAAACCGTCTGAGCTGCAAAGCAGAGAAGCTCAGTAAAGCACTGCTATCCCAGAAGCCATCTTAATTCCACCATCATGGCTAAAGAATTAAAAAGGAGGGTGAAAATATTTCTTTAGAATGTTAAGGATATGGAATGCTTTGGAACAAACTACTGTTGATGCAAAATTTGTCAATTCCTTTAAAAGGAAATTAGATAGTTGCTTGAAAAAGAATATTGAAAGATATAGGGAGTGAGCAGGAGAGTGCAATTAGACCAAGTGACTCGCAGAAAAACACCAGCTCAAACGTGATGGGGCGAATGGTCTGTTTGGTCTGTTTGTGCTGTCGCATTCCATGATTCTTCCTCCACTATAACATTGAAGAAAGACGTTGCCAACACTGCTGTATATGATTATAAAACAGTTGATCCACTTGCAGCCAAGTAGTTTCTCCAAGTCACACCCCCTGATAAAGCATCCAGTAGCCTAGCTGTGCACAAGCTAAATAGTGACAGGTGGCATCAAGTTAGAAGCAACCATGGAACCTTATCGGACAGAAATATAGTGAGAAAGCACGATTGTTACCAAGCTTTAGAAAGAAAAATGCCTATGCACTAACCTTAACCTCATTTATAAAGTTCGCAGCCGTCATTCATACAATGTCTGTTATAACATACAGGTCTCGGATTGTTTCTTCTGCTGTGCTAGTGAACCACAGGAGCAGCATGCAAAAAAAGTGCATAAATGCACAAATAGTTTGTTTCTAAGGAGTATCTTACAATTAGAGTTTCTTTTGAAGTTAGCTTTTCCCTAAAATTGATACCAGCCAAATTGAATTCTTTCAAAAATGTTTGACATTTAATGAAATCAGTTTTTTATTTTTTGTGTGCAGCAATAACTCTTGATCTAGATATTCAAATGACCACTGAACCATGCTCCTAACACAGGTTCTGAAGAACAAATCTTTTCTGAAACATATACGAATAATTACAATGGTAATGGGGACTAGGGCGGCTAAGTGGAGTTGCTGTAGAAGTTCAGCCATAAACTTATTGAATGACGGAGCAGGCTCGTGGGGCCATACTGTCCTACTCCTGCTCCTATTCCGGATGTTCTTATGGTAAATACACTGCAGAACAGACAATAGTAAACTGTAACTAACTGGGGAAATGCAATTGACCCTTGTTCTGGTCAATGTGCACATAAAAAGTAGCAGTGTAACACAACCATGTGCATTTCTATCAGTATCTTAATACCTTCGCCATTATGTTTTAAGTTTTTGGCCCTGGTAGGGAAGCCTAAAATTATTTTTAAATGACAGATTTGATCAAAAGAGCCTCATCCTAAAAAGACAGAAATGTTCCCTCAAAGACAAGATTTGCAGTGACGTGCACCTACCAGGAGAAGCTTACAAGGGGACAATGGCTACAATCAACCCATCAAATACACCGGATTAACAACAACTTGCATTTATATAGCACCTTTAACAAAGTAAAAACATCCCAAGCCACTTCACAGGAGTGTTGTCAGTCAAAATTTGACACTGCGCCATATAACGTGATGTTAAGACAAGTAACCAGAAGCTTGGTCAGAGATAGGTTTTAAGGACCGATTTAAAAGGAGGAAAATGAGAGGTAGGAAGGCGGAGAGGTTTAGGGCGGGAATTCCAGCACTTAGGACCTCGGCAGCTGAAGGCACAGCCACCAACGGTGGGGTGATGAAAATCGGGGATGCGCAAGAGGTTAGAATTGAAGGAGCGCAGAGATCTCGGGGGGGCTTGCAGAGCTGAAGGAGGTTACAGAGCTAGGGAAGGGTGTGGCCATGGAGGGATTTGAACACAAGGCTGAGAATTTATAAATCGAATAGTTACCGATGGAGAAATATCAATTGATCATTCTTAGTCACAAGCAAGTAAGACCAGCATATTTAGCTGTGCAACAAGACCAGGCACTAGTTTAATAAATAAAGGCAAATTTAATGATTCTAGAAATGCAAGATAAAGTAGAGTCTGATTTAATGCTTCTTTAAACTATTACATCAGTCTTGCGCAAAACTAAAATCACAATTATTCCTTCTTTCTCACTGCCTCTCCTCACCAAAAAGCATCCACACCTAGTTCGTACATGCTTCCACAGGCCCTGGTCATTCTCCTGTACCCACCCATTCAGCAAATGTAAATTTAAGCAGTAAGCGCCGGCAGGTTAGTCAACCACCAAGAATGGGCAAGTATCGGGTTTTAATTTTTTTTTAGAATTTCCCAATCCAACATTATTGATACAGCCATTTTGGCAACAGTACAATAGGCACTCTTACTACCCATTCTGCAAAGCAGGTATAGTTGACAGCTGTCTGCAATTTATTTAATATATTTAAAAGATAGTCAATTTAAGCGATAGTTTAAGATTGTGTGTGTTGGGGGGGGGGGGGGGGGAAACGGAGGACTGGGGTGGAGCCACAGCCACTGAACATGAATGCAGAAGACCTGTAATTACAACTCATAATAACTTAGTACAGTCTAACATTTGTTATTGTTTAGGTGATTATGATTAGGAATAAAATTTACCTGAACAATTACAAAAGAGTTGTAAAAGTGCCACACAATAGATTATTAAACAAAATTAAGGCTCATAGGATATGGGGTGATATACTAGCATGGATTGAGGATTGGTTAACGGACAGAAAACAGAGAGCAGGAATAAACGGGTAATTTTCGGGTTGGCAGGCTGTAACTAGTTGGGGACCGCAAGGATCAGTTCTTGGGCCTCAGCTATTCACAATCTACATCAATGATTTGGATGAGGGGACCAAATGTAATATATCCAAGTTTGCTGATGATACAAAGCTGGGTGGGAATGTAAGTTGTGAGAACAGGCTAAGTGAGTGGGCAAGAACATGTCAAATGGAATATAATGTGGTTAAATGTGAAGTTATCCACTTTGGTATGAAAAATAGAAAAGCAGAGTATTTTTAAATGGAGAGATTTTGGGAAATGTTGGTGTTCAGAGAGACCTGGGTGTCCTTGTACACGAATCACTGAAAGTTAATATGCAGGTACAGCAAGTATTAGGAAAGCAAATGGTATGTTGACCTTTATTACAATAGGATTTTCACCAGTTTAGCCTATATCTACCTACATGCCAAACAGAGCTAAATGGTTTCAAGTGGGTTAAGATGCAGCAGACAGGATGCAGATTTGTTACATGCAAGCATTCCCATTATGTCAATCTACATTTCTATAGCACTCATTACAAATATAGCAACATCCCAGAACACTTTATAGAGCAGTGGATAACAAGTAGAAACAGAGCTGGGGAGAGGACCAGAAGAGGGGAAAGGCATGGTCAAAGAAAAGGGTCATGAGAGATTCTTGAAAATAGGGAAGGTGGGGGTAAAGCAGAGATGCTATGGGAAGGGAGTTCCAGAGAGCAGGTGCAAGTTGATGGAGCAGCATTGGAGGAGCAGGGAATAAGAAGGAGGTGCGAGAAGAGGACTCAAGCATGCACTTTGGGGAAATAGGACAAAGGGAGGGGCAAGGCCACTGAGAAATTTGAAGGCAAGGATGAGAAGACAATTTTCCAGTAGGCAGAAAGCCAATGGAGCGCAGAGAAAATGGGGAGTTGGCATGTGGGACTTAGTGCGGTTGGAGACACGGGCCGTGGCATTTGGAACCTCTCTATAATGCTGAAATGTCATGTGTAAGAATATATTGCAAGGGTG